>NC_135775.1:22507239-22613192 GCF_028453695.1 Augochlora pura | reverse complement strand
GGTGGGTGGGGGGCGGGGGGCGAAGGGGAAACGCTCGTGGAAATCTGTAGCCCGCGGATGATCTGGCACGGGTCTGCTCGAGACGGGTTTCCACCCGGAATTCTTTGTTCGATCGCCGGGACGATCGAAACGCGTCCGGCGGGCCTTCGCGTTAAGTGGGTTAATGAATAATCGTTCCGTGCAACGACAAAGTCCCCCACCATCGGCGCGGGGGACATTTGGCAGTGAGCACATAGGCGCGCGTTACAGCTGTAGGTGTACGCCAACAAAAGCGTGTGGGTTTATATATAGAAATAGCAGCGACGGAACAGCACCGGAAGCGAAGGAGTTCCGCCCAAGCCTGAAGGGTCACCGCACTTTGAAAACCGAGATCCAAGACTGTATTACGTTCGCCTGCCGGAATCTCCATCCGCGTCTTTCTCGCCTGGCAGCCGCGCGCTCTATCTTCCCGCGATATCGACAAACGCTTATCGTCGCCAGGGGGATTCAGCGATATCCCCGATGTTTCTTTCCGGATATCTTTCTTTAATGTTCCGAGTACCGTTGGTTCTCGGTTCTACCGCGAAGTCAGCCACCGAATCGAGCGTGTCTCGGACGACGGGAAACGCAGGAAAGAGGATGTCGATGCTTCCGAAGCGATCCGCGGCAACGGCGGAAACAACGCAGCCGTTCCGGGGGCAAGTTTTAAGGTCTCTGCCGGCGCGCGAAGCGTTACCCTCGTTAACGCCGCCCGAAGAACGTTTCCTCCGCTAAACGCGTGACTTTATGAATGAAACCACTACCCGTCGCAGGCAGTTTGTACACGATGCCAGTAGTACTCGCGTTTACTCGCTCGTTCCACGTAGGAAGGAAGTCGCGGGCGAGTTAGTATTGTCCCTCGCAGCGGCGGCGAGCGCCGACCGCGACTGGTCAATTACCCAGACAATAGTTCCCCGGCAGGATGCCGCATTCAAGGAAGTAACTACGTCTGCAGGCCATCTACAGGGTGCTTTTAATCGCGTCGATGTCTAATGTATTATTCATCGTTTAATTAGATACCTTCGAATATCCCGTAACGAGCTCCCTCGGAGGCGTCGCGAAAAATCATCGCGCCGACGAACGATCCGCGACGCGCTCGTTCCGCCCGCCCGACTTTCTGCTGCCTTGCTCCGAAAAAAAGAAGCATTAATTATTCGAGCGAGCCAGAGGGGGTGGGTGGCGGAAGGCGAAGAGGGGTAACGTCGAGACGAGCCGCGTTCCAAGTGGCTCGAAAAACAGTGCCGCGATGGGCCGCGTCCGATCGAATTCTAGGCCGACGACTGGCGAATCTATTTCTAAGCGCGTTTCTATTTTCTATTTGCATGCGCCAGCGTCGTCACGACAATTTTATACGTCTGCGATATTTCGAGGAGTCGGTGTTGCCTTGTCGCCTCTCCCGGCCCGAAATTCATCGATTCTCGAAACCCCGATCTCCTCAACTTTCTCGATCTCGCTGCTGCTCGACGAACCTGTCCTAATCTCCCATCGGTAATCGGAGATTGTTTCAATTAATTTCATCTCGTTTCGTTGATTTAAGTGTACGGGCATTTTTACGACAACAGAACAAACGTATCGTAAAACGGGTCAGCCAATGATTCTTGAGGGACCGAAGAAAGCTAGTACGTTCACCCGGGATATTAACGGTAGCATAGTCACGGTGCAGCCGCGAAAACGTTTGAAATTCTTACGGATTTTCCGGGGGGGGGGGGACGATTCCGCGGGGAATCGACGACAACAAAGAATCGACCGGAAGATCCGGAGGCTCCCGCTTCCGCTGGAAGCTGGCCCGTGATCGAGCAATTACCTAGCAGTGCGCGGTGCGGCGATTAAGCATACGGTATTGGTATTCTCCGTGCGAGCACCGCTCTGCGCTCGTGCGTTTCTGGACATCTGGACCGTGCGCCGCGCGATAGAGGTGCAGTCGGTGTTTATCTCGCGCACGTACCACACGATTCCGATCGATTCGTCACGGAGCACCGGTTGCGTAATCGATCGCCCGTCCCGGCGCAGTTTCGGGGAAAATCGTGAGCCGGCCTCGGCTCATCCCGCGACTCCTGATCCGCGTCAGGGACGCGCGTGCTCGCTGGGAAAACACGCATCGGTTTCGAAAACGCCTCGTTCATAATGCATGAGATCTTTATGGGCTTGGTACAAAACGAAATTCACCTCGACATTGACTTTACGCAAATCGTAGCCGCATTTCGTTGACCCAGCACTCCGTAACGTTCGAGCCTAAACGCGCGTTCCGAATCGCGTTGTCTTCGAGGACGTTCGCTTCCTCGCTTTGCCTCGATACACCGACGGGTCTCTAAATCCCCGGTTCGAATTAGTCGTCGAACACGGTTTTCCCGCGGAATGAATCGATCGCACGATCGCGAGGTAGTAGAGGCTGTTGCACGCTCGCCTCGCTCGCTCGCGGAGGAGGGGGTCCTGTCCAATGGATTTTTACTGCATGCTTGCTAGGCGTGACGCTCGCCGGCTAGACCGGCCAAATAGAGACAAAGTCTAAGACAAGGAACAAGGGAGTCAGCCATTTTATGACACGGCCGTGCCGTCTCGTCTCGCTGCCATTAGAGCGCGCCACGTTCAAGAGTTTTGATGAAAAATCCTACGCCACGGTTTTATAGTCGCGGCCGCGCTAGTCTCGGCGAAGTAGTCGCTACCGAGCGGTTGCGAACCGGAGCACCGAACTCTCTCGCGGCGAGCTCTCGATTCGACTCGATCCCGATTCGACGCGATTCGAACGGTCCGCGCCGGCCGCGCGTAACCGGTAGTGCGTCCCTTTCCGTGGCCGGCAAACTTTTCACGGGTTCCACCGCGGCGGGGCCGCCACCGGAACACCGGGATATCGCGCGGAGCAGAGGCCGATCATCCATCCCGGGCCGCCGCCATCAATCATCGGATCTCCATTCTCGAGAGTGAGTTTCCAGTCGCATGTTCGATCCACTTACGCTCGATAATGCCCCATCTTTTCAGCCCGTAATTTCCGTGTTTTCCGACCTCGTGGCTTCCCCTTCCCGTCGGGCTGGTCGCGCACGCTTCACGATGTCGCGAAGGTGGTAGACAGATGAAAAGAGAAGCCGACGGTAGGAGAAGGGCGGGCCGGAGAGAGAAAGAAAGAGGCCGAATGAGAGAGAGAGAGAGAGAGAGCGAGAGAGACCTGGCGAACAGAGGGAAGGAAAGAGGGAGATGACACGTTACGCGGGGATAAAGAAAGAAAAACGATCGGGCCGGTATGGGAGCGAGACAGACTAGAAAGAAGGGAGCCACGGGACGACGGCATGCGGCAGCGGGGGGAGGGAGGGGGGGGGGGAGCCGGTGGAGAGAGGACTGGGAAGGGGGAGAAAGAGAGAGATAGAACAGGGAATCCACGAGCGATCGGCTGCCCTACTCAGTCCTCCTCCGTCTGCCAGTCGGTCATCTACGGTTGTAAGTTTGACAGCTCGCCGCGGCCCTTACGTCACCCGGGCTATTCGACGGGCTCGCGCTTCCGCGAGTCGACAGTGTGTCCCCTAACAGTGTGCCCTCTCGTTACAGTCCGCGGACGAGTCTCCAACGGGACGCGATCCGACAAGCAACGGTGTCGTGTCGCGCTCGGCTCGGCTCGATTCGATCCGTTTCGTTTTTCGATCCGAGCACACCCGTGCTCGTCCGCTGGCCGTATCCGCGTCTGTTCAATTGAGTGTCCGTTGAGAATCACTGAGGAAACACGTCGGGCACAGCGGAAAAGGTACGTGCCAGTAAGCAGAGTTCGTTTTAGAGATACCGCCTCGACGAGCGTATAGAACGATAGTGCGACGTTACTGTCGGCCCGGAGAGCCGCCAAGGTAACCGTCAGCGAATAAGCCGAGAACGCGTCGCACGATAAACAGAAAACTAGCTCGCTCGGTACTACGTCGACGTACGCGCGTCCCCGTTGTCGTCGTCGCCGCCGCCGCGACGTCGCGGCTCGTTTCACCGGAGCCGTTGCTGCGTAAACGATGTAATCGCGAAAACGGAGGCGCCTCTCGATACCGTTGGAATGCGGCTGGCCCGTCGCGCTTTGGATTTCCCGCGCCGGCCCGCGGAACGTCGCCCGACCCCCTGACCCCGTCCGACGAGATTTTCTTCGTCGAAATCCCCCCTGGATCCGCGGTTCGCGCGCTCCGGGACCGCCCGATGCCGGTCGCGGCCGCGGAAATTCCGCGCGATCGTTCCGCGAACGGAATTTTAAAAACGAGGCCTGCGCGGTGCAGCTGGATCGCCGAGCGACGATTTCTAAAAGAATTTAACCTTTGATCTATCGAAGTCTGCGCGTCGATTCAGTTATTTAAAGATCTAGGCAATCCTCCGTTGCCTCACGCTCGTTTGCCAGTTTGCTAAGAATCGGTGCGCTTCGAAAGTTCATTATAGATTGCCACGAGAATTCCTCGTATTAACGATCTGGGTCTCTTCCAAAGTACAAGGAGAAAATCGATATTTATTCATGCATTTATGTGGGTTTTTTATTTATTTATTCAGCTAGTACTTTCAAACGATCATGGTCCTTTATATATTTGCAAATTCATGAACGCGCATAAGTAGAAACGGATAGTGAACGATATTGTATAAGATGGTAAAAGAAGCGTGAAGTAGAAAGGAAAATATGCGCGAGAAAGAAGCCTATCCTAGGGGAACGTTAACAATTCATTACCAGGAACAGATCCCTTTGGATATCAAACAATATCTAAGATATTATCAATTAATGGTAGTAGTCGAGAAACCTACTGAAATAGAAAAGAAATCCTAATGTTTATAGAAGATGTTAACGTTTCTAAAGATACTGACTAAACAGCTATTGTTGCCGTTTGATACGACACAATCCTTTCGTTTCAAAAGAATATGGTGGCCGTTAGGCGATCGAGAAAATTCTGTCCGAACTAGACTGCCGATCTTCTCGAATTTCCCTGGATCGTCCGAGTCCAAAGGTGCGATCGGCTCTTGTTGTGACGGTGCGCGCATTGACGCCGATCTTGGCATCGATTAGCGTTAATGAAGTTTGAGTGACGCATACGCGCATCATCGATGATTAAAGCGTTAATCTCGCCGGGTAGCTGGTTTGCAGCTCGCAGAACCGTGGAAAAGGCAGCAGAAACGGTTCTCCGTCGGCGTGTCCGCTCTCGAGCGAGTCGATCGGAAGCGTGTTGCTTCGTCTCTATTTCGCGCGTCGGTGAACGAACTTATGGTCCTCGAACGGTAGGCGCCGATCTCCTTCTCCCGATCCGTTCGCGGTTTTCCTCGAATAGGATCGTCGAAATCGAAGCTACCAGAAGAACCGCGCTGGCATTCGCACGGTACGTGTGCGGGTGCACGTGCGCGAGCGTGCACGCGCCGAGGGTCGCTGGAGCGCGCGAGCGCGAGCGCGCGCGTACCCGTTTGATCTCTGTAAATGGCGCAAGTATGTCCGCGTATTATTAAATAGATAACGACCATAAATTCGGACAAGTTACATAAAGGCGCAAAAGTGCGCGTTAAGGTCCGACCGTTCTATTTATGTAGCGGCGGCGACCGGCGATCTAGAGGGCAGCGGTTCTCAATCGCGATCCGCGGCCTCTGATCGCGCGGATCGACCCGCCTCGAATAGCACGCCGGAGAATGCGGATTCCGCGGCGTTCGCGGGATTCACGGCGTCCACGTCCTTTGTAGTTTCCCGAAATAGTGTTCGGTTGTTCGCTCGGTCCGCGATGGAAGCGAATTTTCAACTAGGCGTCGCGCGGAAATATCGCCGTGCGTGCTAGCTCGCTCTGCGATAAACCATCGAGCATCGCTGGCCGAGGAAGTCATCGAAAACGCTGTTTCCGTTTATCGTCGCCCGTATGTCTATTTGCCTTTTATCAATTCCAGAAGCGATAATTCCACTTCCAAATTGCGAGACCGTGCGGAACAGGCCGAACGCGAGAACGCGAACGATTTAGGCGTGTTCTCTCACGTTTTTTTCCGTCCGATAGAACGCCGAGGGTTCAGAAAGTGTCGCGCCTTTTTTTTTCCGTTCGAGTAGAAACCCGTCGATCTCTCCGTAGCGTCGCGCAGTAGATAGTTCCGCTTCTGATCAGACTTGGGTGTCTCGCGGGCCGCGCGAACGTGTGCGGATCGTAGGCTCAATGACCATCCTTGCCTTGCAACGATTCCGCCGCGGCTAGGAAATTTTTCCGTGGCGCCGCGTCGCAACATTGGCGCGCTTCCAAACGAGCCAGAGCTCCTAGCTTCGTCTATTTTCGTTGATACCGATCTTTGTCGGAAGGCTGCACTTGCCGTCGGCGTTTCTGTCGGCGGAAAATCGTTTCCAATTACTCGTTCCTTTTCGGAGCAGTTCGGTCGGCGCGGGGGCGGCCGCGGGAGTGCAGGCTCCCTCGAAAGAGAGCCAAGCAGACACCGTCTGTCCGGTAACCCGACCGAATTCCTCTCTGTAATTTACACACACGTGACTCAAATGTCATCTCTCTGGTCGACTGGCCGGCCGGTCGCGCCGCGCTTCGTCGTCTCGCGTTTGCTGCCCTTTTGCATCGTCGCACCGCCGCGTCGCCGTCGCCGTCGCCGTCGTCGTCGTCGTCGCGTCGTTCGTTTCTTCATCGGCTCTATCGCACGGCGAACGCACCGACGCGTCTCGCTCTGTAACACGTCGCATGCAACAGGTATCTGGCCTGACGTCACGATTGCGGGTCGAAGAAAGAAGGAGCGATGCTCGCCACCGCGGGAAAGAGAGGAAAGAGAGACCGACGCAGCCGGCGGCGGCGGGGGTGGGAGCAAACGATGTGTCTCGGTGTAGTGGTGCCAGAGTCTGTCGGTGGACGGCGACGTCGGCGGCGGCGGAATCATGCATACACACGAGTGCAAGGCGGTCGCGCATGACTTTGGTCGTGCAGCGCTCTCCTCCCTCCTCTCCGCCTCTCTCTCTCTCTCTCTCTCTCTCTCTCTCGTTCTCTCTCTTGCTGCCTTTTTATCTTTCGGTATTTCTTTCTTTCACCAACGCCGGGCTCCGTCTCTCCTCCCGCATTGTTCCCAAAGAGAGAGAGAGAGAGAGAAAGAGAGAACAGGCCTAGCAGAGTTGTGTCACCGCAACGCCCTGTTATGCGACTGTTATTCAACGCTCTCGCGGAAATATGCGTCGGAAACGGAAGACGCCGTTCTGGCTAGGAGCCCTTCCGACCAGCCCTTAACATAGTGCACTCACGGTGCACTATGCATCCCTCGTGGAACTGAAAGTAGATTCCGAGTGCCACGTCGAACGCGGTTCCGCGAGCAGTGAATCATTGCGCGGTAAAAATCTGCCGGCGAGACTATTTTTACGAGCGCGGGAACAATTATCGTCAAAGGCGCATCCGGTAGGGGAATTCCAGTGACTCTGAAACGATCGGGAAACCGATGACGATCCCAGGGAACGCCTCCTAGAACCGAGCATAGATCTCTCTCTCTCTTTCTTTATCTCGTTGCTGTCTTGACGCCGGTCGATCGGTCGGACACGGTTCTTCCGAGTCGAAATTCGGCGCGCGGAATAGACAGAAAAGAGAGAAGAGGAACCGTACCTGCTAGGTGTAACGGGGTGCCGGTAGAGACGACCGCTGCCACTATGGGAATTCTAATTAGAGATAATGACGTCATTAAGGTCTGAGCCACGACGAGACGAGACGGTCTGCTGCGCTTACTGTACATACTGCATACTCTATTCCAAGTGCAGGCGTACTGGTGCGCCTCGCACACACATGCGGAACGAGTTTTGTTCGCGGCTGCGTGCTCTATCGTGCCGATGCACGCTCCTCCCGTGCGGATGCACTCGAAACTTTAGGCGAGAAGGAACACGCGGCGCGGCGCGGCGCAGCTGCGCAACACGCCGCGTATCGCGCGCAGTAGAATAGACGACTTTACGCGAGGAAATTGCGAGAGCCGGCTGCGCGGGGCTCGTTTTATCGGGAGAACGGCGTCGGCCTATCATCGAATGCGTGACATTAATTTCAATGTTATTGAAGCATACACGCCGTCGTGTCTCGCCGTCGCCTTCGCCTTCATTCATTCCCTCCTCCATCGCTATCGTAAATTGTTTCTTATCCGAACGACGCTCCGGCACCGGGCGTTCGATCTAGGTTTCGTGAACAAGAGTATCCGGTGATACCGCAGAGATTTATGTTCGATTCCCTTCTCTCTTTTTTTGTTGTTGTTTCTTAACGATGTTTAGCAACGTTTCGGTACAGAGTCCACCGTGATAGCGGCATAAGCGGGAGAGGAGGGAGTCTCCGCCGTTCATCGGAATCCCTAAATCCCGGAATGGATGGCCGGCCTTCCTTCCGTCTCGATATCGATCTCCGGAGATCGTGAGCGTTGCCCTTTGAGGCAATCTAGAGCGGCATGTGTCTAGGTCACCGGTAGCTATCTAGGGGTTAGAATCGAACTGGTACAACGGGGACCGAGGGCATCATTGTCAGTGCTTAGAATATGAACCAGGTAGAGCAAGGGATTACCCTGTAGGGCACGTCTTTTCTATAGAGTTTTGTGTGCTTCTTTTCCCAGCACCTTCTGCTCTCTCCAGGTCAAGCCCGGGGCGCCGCTAGCCTAAGAAACCTAGAGTCCCTCTAATAAGGGACACGCAATAACGTGCGCGATCCCGGCTGCCCCGTTTAAGTAGAAGCGGTGTATGTATTTAGTGCGACAGGACTGTGTTATTTTATTTGGTCGCGTTTGCCGCGTGTCATTGTGTTTGCACGACACACGGACGCGCCTGAGAAATGGCGCCCGACGACCCAGCTTCGCCCTTGTTGCGTGTCTCTAAGGTGTTCCGACCCATGCCGGATGGCCGACCGGTCCGTTTCACGCGGGGCTGCGCGTCGTTTACGATTCTATTTACGATAACGGCGCCGGCTTTTCCGAATTCCCGGCGTTCCACGGCCGAGAAATTATGCGAGAAATCCGCCTCGGGGCGCGAGAAGAAGAATCCATTCGCGTGGCGGCGGCGGCGACGACGACGACGACGGCGGTTGCGGCGGCGTGGGTTTTCAGGAAAGCAACGCATACCAACCGATGACCCATCCGTCTCCTCTTTGTGCCGCGATCGTCTCGCGCTGCTCCTCCCGTCTCGTCGCCTCTCCTGGCACCGTCACGCGACAACTATGCGCGAGTCGCGCGTGTACTGCTCGGATTGCGAAATTCCCAGGGCCGTGTTCGGGCGGATCGCGAGCGGACAGAGTCCCACCTTCGACCTCCTCCGTTTCGTCGCGGGAAACGCCTCCGTGCCACCATCGAAGGCTCCCACAGCAAATCCGCGGCGAAGGTTTCGTCGGCGGTGCTCTCGGTGCGGTCGTCACCGTCGGGTTCGACCGGGGCCGGAAGGATTGAGATTTCTCGGAGGAACGTCGCGGGCCCGAACGCCGGAGCGCGGACGGACGCCACGCCACGCCGGAGTTCGTATGGGATTCGTGGCGAGTCGCTGCTAAACAGGACCTTATATGGCGCAAATATCCCCGTGGCTCCTCGTCCCGTGGCATTCCTTAACCTCCTTCCCGAGCGAGATATTTCATCGGCGACTCGGGAGTTCTCTCGTTTCTTCGTGCGTCCACCCTATCCGTTCTCCGTTCGTGGGAATCGTTCGGTCGCTCTGCCCGGGAAGCATCCCGATGCAGCCCCACGATAATGGACCATTTTCGGCGGAATAGTTTGCTCGCCGCAACCACACCGCAGACTCCACCTTCGCGACGCCGCGGCTCGCCCTAGTTTCCGACGGCTCTCGACGGTCCTGTCCTCGCGAGCACCGTCGTCGGCCCACCGCTCCGGCAGGATTTCGCTAGATGGACGCGAAAGCGGAAGAGCAGAGACGGGAACGTCGACACGGTTTGAGCACCGCTGGCATGCCTAGACGCCGCTGTTGCTCTGCTCGGCACCGCTGTCGCGGTTGGCTCTTTAAACTTTAAAAGCCAACGCGCTGCCGCTGCCCGCGAAACTATTGACGATCGGACAGGGCCGTCGCCGTCGATCCGGAGGATCCCCACCATCATCGAGCTCTCCGTAGCTCCTTTCGAATTTTCTCCCCACCCCGGGGTCCTCTCGGCGCTCTGAACTCTTTCGTTCTGTGTCGGACGCGGCGCGGCGTCTGCTCGATCCGATCCGATCCGATCCGAGGCGATCCGATCCAATCCGCCGCTCTGGATCGCGCTCCGACGACGACAACTTCCTTTCTCCGTTTCTCGGCTGCCCCCTTCCCCACCACCGCAGCCTCTCTATCTTTCTTCTGTCACCTCGTCCCCTTTCTCTATCTCCTTCTCTCTCTCTCTCTCTCTTTCTCTCTCTGTCGAGAGGCCCACGAAAATCGCTCGTCCTCGTGCACGGGGAACCTACGCCTTGCAACCGCACGGTTATGCAAAACAATTATCAAGGAATGCGGTCAGCTGTTCCGAGACGCGCGCGGGTTGACGTCATATGCGGTTAACGCGTGCGCGAATTCTTGCAGGCTCCCACGCACGTGCGTCCCCGCCACACACGCGACCCGCGAAACCGTGCACCCTTTCTCCCTCTTTCTCTCTCTTTCTTTCCCATTCTCATTTTCTCTCTCCGACTCTGTATGCGTGTGTCACTCTCTCTCTCTCTCTCTCTCTCTCCCTCCGCGTGTGTGGTTAAGTGCGTCGAATCTCTCGCGCCCGTCGTTTCCTACGGCCCGTTTTCCGCCCCGCCGCCGTCTAATTAGAGAAACGCGGCGACGTCTGCCGCGCGCGGCCACTTCCGTTTTCCGCTTGCGTAACCCGCTCCCCGAGACACGCCTCGTCCTTGAAAGTTTTACACGTGCCGGAATCACACCGACGACTGTGAACTCGTTCGGCGTAAACAGACCGGCGGCAGGGCCAGCCCGTTTATCTGCGATCGAGGCGCGTCGCGGCCGATCCGACCGAGTTCGTCGGAGCCGCGCCATCCGAAAACCCCGGAAAAGATCGGCGGCCCTCGGAGAGCCGATCGCGGGCCATCCGGTCGGGCCGCTGCACTCGGCGAGCCACACTCTCGAATGCCGATCATTAATTGCTACACAAACACCCGTATCGCCGCGTTGTGCAAATATTTCCTCGTCACACAAAGCACTGGCATCGCACAGGCGCCTACTATCCTTATCGAGCCCACCTCCCACCGCATCCCGTCCCGCCTAAGCGGACTTTAATTACACCGATAATCGAACCTATTCCACCGCGCGGTCTTTGTTAATTAATGTCCCGTCCGGTGGATACGCTCGCCGTGGCTCGCCGTCGCAGCCACCGGAGCCGATTCGGCCGCGCCGTTTGTCCTCTCGTCGCCTTTTGCGAGCGAACGCCAGCCAACCCGCCAATGGTAACCTAGATTCGTCATCGACGAGGTGGCTATGCTTGCTCGCGTTCCGCTGTTTAGAAATCATCGCGAGCGAATAATCCGGTGGAGCCTCTGTTTTCGAGCTGACGTTTGTGTCAGTCCAGCTGTTGGACGAATGTCGATCCTCGCAGTGGTAACGAGGTATGTCGCTCTCGCGAAGGGAAGCCTCGGAAGTGGCTCTCGCCGAACGGAATGGAATTTAATAATATGATAGATCCGTGTCTGCAGCAAGTGTAACTGTAATATTGGCCCCGGATAATCAGTCAATGCTGAGACACGTTGGTTGAAAACGGCGTCGGCCAAACGGCGTTCTGATTAATGATGAACGATTACAACTCGGTATTTATTACAACGTGTTATAGATTAGTTATGACAACTAACCGGTTGTAATCGTTAATTAGTAATCGGTTTGCTTTTTGCTCGACTCGGGTCTAAAACTATACAGAAATCCTGTTCGAATCCAGTCACAATTTTTTTAATACTGTTTCTTTCTTCGCAATTGACTCAGGAAGTTAGATTAAAAAACTGTCGTTGGGCAAGGTAATCATGTCTTACCTGCTCGCGTTTTATCACCGATAACTAGACTGTGAATTTTTACGCGAAATCAAACTTTCCTACATCGATTGCAAGATACAGAAATAAAAATAAATTGTCCCTTCTAATAGTTCCGATAATTTGAAGACAGTGATATTATTAAATTCGACTTGTCTTTAGAATTTTATGTTTCATCTACACAGTTTTGCAGTCGTCTCCCTCTCCCCTGGATTCCCTCTTTAGACGCTCGTCGGTTACCTGTGCGAATAGGTAACCCGGGAAGCGTCTCGTGAGAATCTGGACTCGTCGTTGTCCCAGTCGGGCCCGGTCTCCGTGGGTCTTTAAAAAATTAGCAAAGATAGGTCCGCGCGTGGGTTCGTTCAACTTTGGCTGTCTCGAGCGAGCACACGCGGGAATATTTCTCCGATCCCCCCCTCCTCCTCCTCCTCCTCTCTCTCTCTCTCCGTTCGCACATCCCTCTTCCTTTCCTTCTAGTTCTCCTTCCGTCTCCTTCCATTCACATATATAGAGGAACGTTCCGCCCAAGCGACTCGCTATTCCCACCTCCTTTTTTTCTCTCCTATTTTTCCTGCCGCTCGTTATCCACGAGAGATGCCCGAGGCTAGCCTAACGATCGAGCCGTTCGAGCCTGGGTTCGAGGTACACACGGACGCACGTTTTCGCGTATTTCCGCGGAAAGGTTACCGGTCCACGTGCGCTGTCACCCCGCGTTTTTCTTCCGTCGCTTCTTATCCCCCCCCCCCCCCTATCCGTGACTTCTCTCTCGTCTCCGTTCGTCAGAGACTTCCCCTCTCTCTCTCTCTTTCTCTCTCTCGCTCTCCACAAAGGCCGCCGCTAGCAGTTATCGTCGTCGTCGCGACGATGGAAACTTCCTAGATGATTGTTATTACCTTCTGCGCGGCGACGCCGTATCACCGGTGTTTAGATAGCACGAGGTTGAGGAACGCGCTGTTCCCACAGGTAGACGCCTATGCGTCGCCCGTGCGAACGATCGCTTAATTGCACCATAGATATATCGCGATAAAAGGGTCAGAAATACGTCTGCTCCGAATTGAATCGTCGGCGGGAACGCTCCTCTCCGATTTTCCTCCGTAGAAAATCTGCTCGTGCGGGGAGTAAACGGCCAGATCCGGAAGGGAGGAAAGAGAGGGAGGGAGGGACGGAGATGGTCGGACAGGCGCGATAAGGGTGGCAAGAATAATTCGCATACCGGCGGTCAATTAGCAATCAAGATTCACGAATAGATGGATTCGGCGATCGATGCGGCGGCGGCGGCGGTTCGGCATGAACGCGTGTAGCTCGATAGCCGTGTACGCGAGTAGCGTGTTTGTTCCCTCGTAATCGGCTCTCGGATCGGCCAATCAACGTGGTCCTATTGCTTGGACCAGCACCGAGCGTCGGGGACGTATCTAAACGCGATACAGCTATAGTGTGTGACGCGAGGCAGCGTGGGAACTCCTTCGAGGCACAGGGGTTCTCAGCGAGCGAGCCGTAGTCGAACCGGAAACGCGTCTCCCACTGTCGCTTTCCGGGTCGCGATCATTAGAAACGTGGAACGAGCCCGGCAAATTAGTTTCTGCTCGTGTCCACCGAAATATCCTACGCGGGTACGGATTAGAGGGACGAGGGGCCCCGGAGAACGGTCGGGGAAGGTTCCGGGGGGAGGGGTGGGGGCCGGGGGCCCCGAAAAACAGAGAAAGAGGATAGGGCGGTAGCCGACCGGACGCGCGAGCGTCTTCGTCTCCTCCGGTTCGTGCTTTATTTGCCGAGTTTTTGCCGTGTTTTACGAGCGCTTTAGCGGCGCTTTTTATTGCTGGGTCACTTCACAATGCGCCATCACTGTGGGCTTTTTACAGACATCCTTTATCTAAGCGGCAGTATCGAGTGTGTGGGTACTTTGCATATGGGCCGTTATATAATGGCCGTGTACACGCGTACAGGCTCTTCCCAATCGCGCGTCCGATGCACCGGCGCGCTGCACTCGCGCTCGCGCTCGCGCTCGCATGCTCTCGCTCGCCTCCTATGCCAGTCGTCCCGCTTCCGTCGTTCCTTTTTTCGTTTTCTTTTGTCGAGCCGGCATTGCGGACTGCGATGCGGCGAAACCAGCCCGCGGTCGCTCCGCATTAATCGATCTCCGGGTGTATTTTCGCCTGACTCGCTCCCCCGTCCGCTTTTGCACCGGCCGGAAACGCAATGCGAACCGATTCGAGTGCCAAACGCCGCTCTGCGAATCCCGGTGTTCACACGTGTACGAAACTGCCGAGTATGTATCGAGCCGCCGAAGCTTTACTGCCGGTACGCTTCGATTCCGACGCGACTTGTGCCGCCCATGTGTGTGTGCGCGCGCCCAGATTCCTCCAATTTGTCGAACCGATCGCTTTAACCGTCCGACAACTTTACAAGGGACCGAAATAGCTATTAGGTTTTTACTCGGAAACACCTCGATGCATCGACGCGCCGGCGTCGGAACTTCTCGGCGTATATCTGTGACCCAGTATGCCTGGGATAGTTTCTAATTTTACTCGCGAATTTACGTCGACGTACTTTTAAGGTATTCCTTCAGAAAATTCCAATTAATTGTCAGCGAACGAAAAGGGAAACTTTAATAGCCCGATTCTGTTTTCAAACGCTTTTGATTCAACACGGTCTATTATCTATTCTCTATTTTTCTATGTAAACGTTTCTACGCGAGTTCTTGCGCGACTTTCCCCGGAACGTACCCTGCCGTTTCGAAACAGAATTAGGTGCATTTAACCGCATACACGTTCGTGCAATCGAAGATTTCGAGCAAGTACCGGTTTTCTCCGGCAAAGGCACTCGATGTTAACAATGAACTCGGCGAGGCGAGGTCAACGAACGCGGAATTTGTACAGGTGAGTCCGCGACGGATTACTTTCAGCAGGGAAAGGACACAGTGGCGGCGTTGTTTAACGTCGTATCCGTGCAATCGGTCGATGGTTCGAGCCCGACGCTATTTATTTATGCGGTTGCAGAGCGCGCTAGCACGGGCTCACGAGCTCGCAGGCGTGTGCGCGCGCGCGCGCTCGCAAGCGAGCGAGCGAGCCCGACCGGAGTGCTTGTGACTCTGTCGGTGTGCGTATCTCTGCGTACCACGTCCTGTGCATAGATCGTTCCCTCTTTCTCTCGCCATTCAGAGACTCGCCATGAATGAACCGCAGACTCTTCGTTCTCTCCGTAGTAAATACTTTTTCCCACACGTTTACCGCAACAATGGCCACCGTTCAAGGTTCGAGGGTAAACGCGAACACGTCGACAACTTATCTGTCCACCTTTGTTCGATCGCTTTTTACAGGTTTTCGCGCGACCGGCTTTTTTTTCGGTTTCGCTTTCCCATAGATCGGTCCGCGGACAAAAATTCGTGATTTGCTCCCGTATCCTTTCTCTCGCGGCCCCCCCCCCCCCCCTCCCCGGAATCGGCTCGCGTTTGTTCGCCGGCGCGAGTATGCGACCGAGCCGGCGAGCGAGCGAGGCTCACGTACGCGTTCGTTCACGGTTTAAGAAGGGTTAACGAACTCCGGTTTCCTCGATAGCGTAACATTCGTGGGTAAATGCTTGACGAGTGCTCGCTGAAACGTTAACTAGACGGGGGCCCGATCCTCCCGTTTATCGGCCACAAAGGATAACGGTGCGTCCGCGTTGGCAGGGACGTGCGAAAATCGCGACCGATACGCCTCGCGATCGATTTCACGGGGATCCGGACGGCGCGATCCTCCTCCTACGATCCGAACGCGCACGCTCTCCGCCTAATCTCCCGGCCATCGGGATATCTTCTTCCCCCCTCAACCCTCCAACCCCCCTCCTCGGTGTTCCTCTAGCCCATCCGAGTGAATTGGGACAACGAGCGTGTCTCGTCGTCGGCCCGGAGAATTCGAAAATAAAAAAGCAACGATCAATCCCACCGACCGACCGGATGATCTGCCAGCGTCTTTTTTGGCCGTATTGTAACTGGGTCACGCACTCGTCTCGAATCCTTCGTCGCGGCACATGCGTGCCTCCGTTTCCGCTCCTGACGTCACTTCCCCTCTCCCGCTGCGCGCCAGACAGCCGGCGATCGCCTCGTTGCCACCGAGAGAGAGAGATAGGCCCACGCTTCTCGTTCATCCGAGGCGAGAGCGGATCAACCGGCGACGACGTTCATTCCTCCGAACGGTGGAAGGAGGAAAACGCGTAACCGGGAAAAGCGAACCGGTGCGGGCCGCGTTAGTTTTCACCGTTAACGTCCGCTGCGCCGATATCAGTCGGAGCGCAAATAACTGATAAAAAGCCTTGCGTCATAGCGCCACCTGCGCCGCCAACCAATATATCCCAGTTGCGTAAACCGCTGCCTAACCGCGGTGTACGCGCCGCGCGCGTTGTCAGGAAATCGGCTCCGCGCGAACGAAGCCGCGGAACGCGCAACAGGTCTTTGCAGATTCCGCCGAGTTAGCCTTGCCTTTTAAGTATCCTCCTTCGCGCCGCATACAAAATCACGATAAATCCGCGATCGATCTATGGAACAGATCTTGCAATAAACGTAGCGTGATTCACGCTCGGAAAGGCCCGCATTCGATCCCGGCGCCGTCGAAGGCCGTCGCCAGGTCGCGACGGGTTCGCGGACGATCGATCGTCCCCGCGTCGATTTCGTAATCCCGCGACTTCTCGTATAATCGGTATCCGATCCCGATCCCGTGTCCCCCTGGCCCCATCGCGCCACTCTTCCCCTCCCCGTGCTACTCGGCTGAATGGAGGCGTCGGAGTTCTTATCGGCAGTCGGAGGGCGCGTTTACGTCAGAGCTGACCGCACCGGGAATAGTTTCGTCCGCCGGCGACCGGCGACGATATCGCTGCGCCCGGCCGACCAATCGTTGTTCCACCGAGGTTCCGTTTCCTCGTATCGCTTAATGTCGCCGACGCTATCGCGCCGCGCTAGCTGGTTTGTTGGACGGTACGCGCTCGCGCGCGCGCGATCGCCGCCGCGTCCTTTCGCATCCGCGCACGAGAACGGGCCAGTCTCTTTAAAACCCATGCGCTGGCCTCGTGCTCCGGTCGAGTTTTCCGGTGCTCCGCGCGGGAACCGCCCGGACGTTACGAAACGCGACCGCCTCGTTACGAGCGTGCACGCCGGTTTCGAAAAAAAAACCGCTCCGGAGCGCGGAACCGACTACTCCTCCGTTCTTTGGAATTCCACGGACGGAGCGGATTCGAGAGCGGATCGAGGCCTCGTATCGCAATCGGGCACGACGTGCGTGTCCGCCCACTCGTCTCCGCCACACGCGTCGACGCTCACGCATCCTCCCTCTTCCTCCTGCCCGGGCAGATTCGCACGATCCGATCGAACCCGTACGCCGATCCGCTCCACGCATCCGCGGCCCCTAACTCGCCGGATCCGGGAAGATCGGGCCACGCAGACGTCATTAGATATGCCCCTCTGCTCGGCGTCGATTGTTACCAGATCGCGGATCTTTGGAAAAACTGTCCGTTTAAAAATAAAAACTGTCTGCACCTGTTGCGATACTTCTTCGGTTACTAGACTGCGCGTTTTATGCTTTTTTTTTACTAGGTACAATTTGTTAAAATTATTAAAGGAGAAAAGACATTTTCATCAAGCTTATCGTTCTCTACAAGTTCTCTGCAAATATCGGGCCACGCAGACGTCATTAGATATGCCCCTCTGCTCGGCGTCGATTGTTACCAGATCGCGGATCTTTGGAAAAACTGTCCGTTTAAAAATAAAAACTGTCTGCACCTGTTGCGATACTTCTTCGGTCACTAGACTGCGCGTTTTATGCTTTTTTTGGACTAGGTTACAATTTGTTAAAATTATTAAAGGAGAAAAGACATTTTCATCGAGCTTATCGTTCTCTACAAGTTCTCTGCAATTAACTTGGACAATTTTTATTTTGCACAAAGATCCGCAGTCTATTCGTCACTGGAATACATCGGACATAGTATATGGATACTGTTAAGTGCTATTAATCTGTTTACTCCATCAAATTGCAAATGATCATCTTTCTGATAAATGAAATTCCCAAGTATGTCAGCCCTTTGTAGATCAAGATTTGTTCTTACAGATAGAGGTTATTATCGATCGATTTTTTTCTAAACTGGAAAGCCCCATTAAAGTACATAACAGAGATATCGACGCAGCGATTACAATAGCTTTCTCATTTGATTTCGCCGTCTGACAGCACAGTGGTCGTTCGCCGGAGCGATAATTCTTGTTAAATTATAAAAAGCTTTTTGTCTTCTACATCGAAGGCTGAGACGCGCGAGCACAGCGCGGAGCGCACTCGGCCGAGCAAAGAGGTTTACAGAGGGAAGTAGCTGACGAATAGTTATGGTCCGTATAATGCATGGGATTATTAAGTTTAAATGCAGCCAGGTCTGAGAAAGCCGTACGGCGGCGCCCCTCCGACAATGCGCTGTTATATCTCGCGCATTTAAATAATGGGAAAAGTGAACAATGTGCTGCCGCGAATCTTTTGTAATGCGCATAAGTCAATCGCGTGCCGGCATCCAGCGAAATAAAACGTGCATCCCTGACGCCGTCAATTTGTCGTGGCGGGATAGGTTCACAGGTTGTGAGCCCGGAGGGGCCCCCGAGGTAAAGAAACTCGTAAACGGGTAGATCGAGAGGTGTCGTGGTTCGGCGGCGGCGGCGGTGGCGGGCGGGGCAGAGAGGGGGGCACCGAACGATTCGAGAAAGCGAAGCGACTTCCGGTCGGCGGCGGGGTTCGGCGCGCGCGCGCTGCCTGTGGACCCGCGTGTTTCGGCCGCGTGGGAGAACAGAAGAAGAAAGAGAGAGAGAAAGAGAGTGTGTGGCCGGCTCCGGTAATGAATGGATTAAACAACGTGACGTCACAGGATGGATTATATAAACGGTGTGGTGCGCGTGACATCGGACGTAGGAAGGAAGTTGGCTTCCTTTCGTACCTAGAAGGTAGTCGTCCGCCCGGTGCGTCCGTGCCGGCGCGTGCATGCGTGTATGCATAGAGGCCGGCGCGCGTACGCAAGCGATTTCGTAGCGCGAGAGGGGTCGTTCATTTAAAAGCGGACAAGCTCGGTTAGAATCCCAATGACGGCGAGACGCGACAGTGCCGCCCCTTTTAAAGCTTCCCTTCGGCCGACCCGGCGATCGAGCAGAGAGCTCTCTTCTCTCTGCGTCGACGTCGCTCTCTCTCTCTCTCTCTCTCTCTCTCTCGCCTCTCACCCGGGAGGGGGGGCCACCGTCGAATCAATTTTTACCTGGGACCGCTTTGATCGCTTGTGCACGCGCGCTACAGCATCTCCTCTCTTTTTGTTGCAGATCGGAGCAGCAGCCTCTCATCGACCCGAGGAGAAGAGACGGGCGGGCGTCGCGCACCCGATGGCTCTAGCAGGACCTAGACACGACGGCGGTGTTCGAGACGGGATGCGCGCCGCGACGGTTTCGATTTTTCCGCGCGAACACGCGCGCGGTCTCTGGTCGAGCTGTCTCGCGCGTGCCAGGGCCTAGGAGAAGAGGTATGCCTTCCCGGAACAGAAACGGCGTGGCGACCGCGGGTCCAAGCTCCTCGCCCCGGTATATTTTCGAATCGGTCTGCATCTGTTTGACCGATGCAGCAGTGGAAACGGAGGGCCGCGGTCAGACGCGAAGCGACACGCACTGGACGACCCAGTTCTCGCGGAGCTTGTACGGAAAGATCCCCGAGCACGTGTTTACGGATCGAGACAAACACGGCTCTCCGCCACGTCTCTCCCCCGTCTCTCTCCTCTCGGCTGCTCCTCCCCGCGTCCCACCCGGCCCCGCTCCCCGCCCTGATCCTCCGGCCGAGGTCCTCTCGCGCGGTTATTAGCGTGTAGTCTGGGAGCCGTCTGCGGGTCGACGTCCGAGGATCAGAAATAGAAGCGCCGCGACGCTTGTTACATTCCGTCACCTACGATCCGCTGACCATCCCCGTGCAGACCGGCAGCCAGCTAGCTACCTAGCCAGCTCGCTCGCTCGTACGCTCGTTCGCTCGCTTGCTCGCTTGCTCGCGGTGACCGTTTCCCGAGACACTCGTGCACGCGTGCTGGATTTAAAACGGTCACGCGCGTGCAGTTTTAGCCCTCGCCGAGACGGGTTACAGCACCGATCATCCGCGCCGCTCATCTTCCGGCCCAGACGATCGTCGATTGGAACGCGCGCATGAATCTTTCGACAACCCCCCTCTCTCTCTCTCTCTCTCTTTCTCTCTCTCTCTTTCTATCCATCTCTCTCGCGAGGGAAACGGTCGTCTTCATCGTCGACGACGGGGTTCGTCGTCGCTCCGGGAGTCCTACCGATCGGTTTTCCACGAAACGTCGGCAGGGATTACCGCGAGGCTGGTTAACGGTCACCCTCTTAACTCGAAAGGGCAGGTGCGTAGTCCGGTTTACAGAGGGAAAAGGGCGGCAGCTGCTCGTCTTAGACGGTTCTGTCCCCGAAGGAGGGGGAAGGAAGACGAGGAGAGCGTAGAAGGAAGGGATGCGGTTCGCTGGCAAGGTAAACGATATAATGGGGACGTAACAGTGGGTCCTTTTCAGAGGCAGATGTCCTGGCCGAGACACGTGCCCATCCCGAGCCCCCTTTTTCGGGCTCCCGGTCCTCCTTTCTTCGACGCGATTAGACCGAGCAGAGTGGTGGAACGCGGGCTGAAAACTCCACGGAAGGGGCTCCTTGCGGGGACCTCTCGCGCTCCACTCTCTCACACTTTTTATCCTGCTCTGTCTATCGCGGGAGCTTCCGTCTTTTCTTCCTTCTTTTCTTCCTAACTCACTCTCTCTCTCTCTCCCTCTCTCTCTAGTGCTCTCTATCGACCTCGGTCTCTTTTCTTTTCTGCTCCCGTTGCCTCCTTTTTTCTCCCACCTAAAGGGGGACACCAGCTGCTGCTCTCGTTGCAGGATCGCACCGGTGCAACCACGACTCTGAACACCGCCTATTGTGCTCCCGCGAAAACTTGTCTAGCGAACACTTCCAGATATACCCAGAGGAAGTCCCGATCCTTTCCGCGACCGGCAAACCGAACTCTCTTTTTCTCTCTCTCTCTCTCTTTCTCTTCGTCTCTCTCCTCGGCAAGGAACAGCCAACGGACGCGGCTGGCAAAGGAATCGAAAGTTTGCGGAGCCGGTTCTGCTCGGTCGCCGCGAGTTCGATGGATCGAAGATAGAAGACGCGCGCGGCCAGGCAAATTCCTTCAAACGGTCGACGCGCGCGCGGTTGAAAGGTGCATTCAGGATTTCGTGGAAGCAGCCGGCTCCCCGGCTCTCCGTCTCTCCGTCTCTCCGTCTCGCCCGGCGCTCGTCTCTCCGTCTATCCCCGGCTCGCTTGTTCGCGCGTCCGAGCGATCTCGTTGTCCGAGAGTCGCCGTGCGACTTTTTGAATCGCTTTGCTCTCACGCCGTGGCTATATACCTGTACGGTAAGACGCGGTTGCCGTAGCCCGTCGCATACCGGCAATCCGTCTCGGGTATTCCAAATTCGACGTTGCACGACGGCGTTGCCCGACGACGCCGCGATCGCGTAAATACGGGGCGCGACGGAACGTCTTCCGGGACCTCCGAATTGTTTGCGGAAAACCGGAGCGTTAGGAATCGCGAGGTCGGAGGTGTCCGCGATTAAATATTGACCGCCGTGTTATCGATCCCAGAGTAACCGCGTCGCAGAGCCAGGACGAGCAGACCCGCCGCATTATTATTGCTCGGCGTACACGTCTGTCGATCGACGCTCGTCTCGAAAAAACAGAACGGTAGCTGCTGCTGCTATTATTGCTCCGCAGATCCGTGCCAAGGTCCCGCTTTCCGTTTTATTCTCGGATCCAGACACGCCGCCACGTGGTTCTCCGTGATATTAACGCGTTTTTCGACGGTTTCCCCGACGGTTTCCCGACGGTTTCTCAACCGAATCCGGCGGTGATGCAGAATCGCGCGCCCTCTTTCCAAGGGATACCCACGGGCCGCGCGCGACGCCTCGGCGTTTGAGAACCGCTGCGGTCGCTTCGATTCTTCTGCAACTTCGTTCGACCCGGACGCAGTGACCCGTGCCAACGATGATCGATCTTCGCGATTGAAGTACCGTCGGATCGGACAGCCGAACACAACACCGTTGCGATCCTCTTCTTCGTCGAGTCTGTCCCGTCCGCAACGGCGCGTCTTGTTTTTCCGACGTCCGGCTCGATTGGCTCGATCCGAGCTCTATTTGCCTTTCAACGAGACGAACCTTGCGCAATGCTGGCCGTGAATATCGAGCCTTGCTGCTCGGATCATTATCGACTCGCAAAACCAACGATTCTCCCGTCAACGAGGAACGGAGCGCGCTTCTTCGTCGGCTCCCCCCGAGCTATCTGCTCGCCCCGTCGGGAAAAACAATGCGGCGGGCGATTCGAAGTCGGCGACGTAAAGTCGGCCGCGAAAACGTGCCACGCGCCTCGCCGGACCTATGAATCGAAGCCTAATCCATTATGAAGCTGCCCGCTCTCCGCGGCGCGTCGCATCGCATCGTAACACGTCCGGGATTGACAATGACATAACGCACACCACCGCGGAGGGACCGCGCTCCATTATTCATCGGGATTATCGATGAATTATCATATCGAAATGGCGGAATCGCAGCCTTGAAACGATGACTCCTCGCGTCACCGCGGCACCGCCGCGAACGCCGGAAACGAGCGCCGTCGACGAATCCGTGGCGCGCGGGTTACCGGGCCGACAAGGACGCCTATCCGCCGTCGAAGAAGAGTAGCTAACGATCGATCTTAATCTTTCGCGGCTTTCTCCGGAGGTGGATCGCCGGCACGGGACGTGATCCTCGGTTTAAAGGGGGCGCGGTGGCGTCGGCAGAACAAATGACCGAGCGAAAAGAGCAAAGAGTTATTCCGAGACCGTCCCCTCGCCGGCCCGCGGGGCCCTCTCCCCGTCACTTTTCCCCGCGCGTACAGGTTTACCCTTTGGTAACGCATTCCGGCACGATCGCTCGAAGAAGGCTCGCGACGACCGACTACTCGCCGTCAATCGGTCTCCTCGAGTGTCGTAGAAGTACGCCACGAGTATCATCGTGCGAACGCCGCGCGGAATACCAAACGCGCGCGTTCCAGAGGAATGCCGAGAAGCGGAGGGCTCGCTGCGGTTGGTACGATCCTTTCTGCGGAGCCTCTCTCTCTCTCTCTCTGTCGGATCGACGACGAGACGCGGGGCTGCCCGTCGTCGTCGTCGTCGTCGTCGTTATCCCTTGACGCCGACCGACACACGGATCTCAATTATTTTCGTCAGCGGTCTCCCTCTCTCTCGCTCGATCGTTCCCGCGATCGCTCGGATATTTCAATGAACGTGCGCGGCGACTCCTCGCACACGGTTTTCAAAGTTTCCTGCAGCCTCGAGTAGTCCGCCGGCGACGCGTCGATACTAGTAGTAGGCTGGTCGCGCTGGGCTGTCTCCCACGGCATGGCAGGGCGACCGCATTCCACTCGCGGACCCTTCCCACCGCCACCGGTGCTGGGTGATCGACCCTAATCGCCAAATTCGATCTCGATTTATCGTCGCGCCGCTTTCGCGCTCGAGCTTCGCGCTATTCTACTATAAAAAGAAAAAAAGGGAAACAGCGCCGCTTCTGTACTATTATCCGCGTTCCCCGGAACTCGTGGGGGTCCGTCGAACGCGAGACGGAAAGCGTGTCTCGGGTATCGGCGGCGAGGGGGGGAGAAAGATTTTTCGACGAGAAGAAACGAGATCGTGGCGGCGGAGACACGGGCGCGCGGTGTCGGGAGCGCCGGCGGTGGTAGCCAGCGGAGTGGAAGCCGAAGATCGGTTGGAAAGACGGCGACAATAGCGGCGGTGATAGTATTATTAGTAGTAGCAGTATAGTGGTAGAGAGAAGAGGCACGAGAACCGGGCAAGGTGGTAGTAGGTAGTAGGTGGTGAAGCCGGTAGGTGGAACACGACGGTGATTCGGTGAGCAGCGGATCGACTCCCTAGAGATACCGAAGGGAAAAGAAGAGGAGGAAGAAGAAAAGAACGAGAAGGCGGAGGAGGAGGCTGGTCAGGAGGTGAGGAGGCAAGAGTAAAGTCGGAGACTGGACTCGTACCTGCATTCCATTCCCACTGGCCGCGTAGGTCCTTGTATAGGTGGTCGTCCTCCTCCTTCTCTTCCTCCTCTTTAGCTCCTTCTCCCTCTCCAGGGGAGTTCTCGCCGGTCGTTCCCTCTCCGTCTTCTTCTTCTTCCTCTTCTTCGTCTTCTTCTCCTCCTCCTCCTCCTCCTCCTCCTTCTTGTTCTTCCACAGCTTCGTCCGAGTGGTCGTCGGCCGTATCGGGTCCCGGTTACGCGATGAAGACGTCCCTGCGCGTGTTCCGCGAAACTTTACCAAATCTACCACGAAATCGCGCGCGCTCCTTCTCCACCCTCTCCACCCTTCGTTCGCGTCCTTCGGCCCCACCCCACGCGGTGGTGTCCCCACGGCTTGGCTACCAAACGCCGCAGAATTTTCAGTTTATCTTTATTCCATCTGGAGCTCGCGCGCAAGAGAGAGAGAGAGAGAGAAAGAGAAAGAGAGAGCCGCCGTTCCGATTCCCCGTCGATCGGATCGACCGTTTTACTTAATTCGACAAAAATTATAGCGTCCCACGGACTCGTCGTTCCGGTCCTACTTTTTCGCAAACCCGCTCTCCGCTCCGATTGGCCGCCGCTTTTGACTTCGTCTGTGTCTAACTCCCCTCCTCCTCGCCCGCGTCTCTCTACGGCCGCCAACCGGATCGTCATTTCCCGAGAAACGTCTTCGGAGATCGAAGGCTCCACGGGCGAAGGAGGTCGCGTAGAACAGCGACCGCAAGGATCCGATCTAGCGCCTTTTATTCCCGCGCCGCGCCGATCATCGGTTGCCACCCGGACGGTCTCGAACGACCATACCGTTCCGCCATCGTCGCCGCGGACAAATATAAACCCGTCGAGTTATTCCAGAGTCGCGATCCTCTTAATTAGAGCAATTAGCCGGTCCAAGAATAGCGGGATGACGCGTTAGCGAGCGCGAGATCGCGCCAGCGCCGCGCCGAGCCGCCTCTGGCCGCGCCGCGGTGTGTCCCGAGTGATTCATTTGCCCTGAGCGCAATTTCGCGTTTATCGGACCGTTCGCCCGTACATCGGCGAACTTTCCGCCGCGAGAGTTTCGGCGCCGCGTCGCGGCTTTTCGGCAACCGCCGCAACGCGGTTCCCCGCGGTGTGCTTTCCCGGCCAGCGAAAGTTCCGCGAACTTGAAAGCGGGCTCTCGCGTTACGCGGCGACATGCCCCTGTTGCTTCTAAACGCGCGGCTAAACCGGCGATGCGAGCGGCGCCGTTCTAGCCGGTCGTTCGTAGAAAGTTCAGCAACCTCTCCGGCGGGCCGTTTCGTTTCTTTGGTTCGGTGGCCCTCTTTTCCTGCCGCGGCTTTCGATAGTCGCGCCGCGCCGCGCTGCGCCGCGCCGCTTTTTCGATATCGATTACAAGTCTTTAATCCAGCCACCGTGGGAAGTCTGGCAGGCAGGCTTCTTGCCGCTTTGCCGTTGCATCAGCCCGCGTAGGAGCGCCAATAGCGGCGGGATACGCCGCGAATGATTTCTTTTCCGGCCGATTGGTCTTCGTCGGGAGCGCGCGCCGCTCGGATTCGGCGGCCTAGGAGCGAGGCTCGGCGAAGCAGACTTCTTCTCTCGCTCGGAAGCGAACGTGTCGCGAATTCTGTCGAATTGCGGTGAACGGTCGGGGGGGGGGGGGGGGCTACGGTGGTCGTAGGTCCGGTTGGGTGGCCTATTTTGCGCGTAGTTCGCGGCGGGTCACGAACCAGAAAAGAAAAAAAGAAAAGAAAAGAAGTGTCGTCGGCGGGCCGGGCGCGCGCGCGCGCTCGCGCTCGTCTCGTGACACTTTTCGAAGTTACGGTTCTTTCGGTCGGTGTGCGTAGTTATTCACAGCGCAACTTCTTCCTCCTGTCTTTCTTCCTCGTGCTCTGGCTCTCTCTTTTTGCCAACTCCTCTCTCGCTCTCCCCCTTTCCGAGCAATATTTTTCTCCTCCGTTTCCTCTCTCCCTCCGGCAGCGTCTCGCTCGCTCGCTCGCTCGCTCGCAGGCCCGCTCAATTACTCACTCTGTCGGTATGCCGAGAGAGAAGCGAATTCCAAGAGTGGCAGCCTTGTCAAGGTGTTCCTCGCGATCGGTCTTGCATGGAAAAGATCCGTCTTCGCCGTATGCGCGGCCCTCGATTGCTCGTAATCGATCGAACGCGATCCTCGATGGAGACGGGAACAACGCTCGCGAATCGCGATGCGGCCGACGTAGTCGTCGTCGTCGTCGGCGGCGCCAACCGTGACACACGAGCACCTCCGCCGAGTTATATAATATCGATCCTGTTAATAATTTTTTCGGTCGTACCGCCGTTGCGTCACCGTGCCATCCTTCTTCGGTCGCTGCTACGTCATCGTTGTCGGTGTGTTCTCCTCGCGGAGACGCGACAGAATTTCGAAAAGCTCGCGACGAGAGACGGACGAGCGGTTTCGTTTCGAAACGGATTCGATCCGCGCGCGCGAAACGGTCCGAGGCGATTCGAGTCGTTTTCGTGGCGATCCGAGGCGGGACCGGGACGACGACAAGACAAAAATAATATCGTGAATCACGTAGTAAGCTCTGACGAGACCCAGATAATCCCCGAACTCTCTTTTTGCCGGAGGCCTTCCCGTAGGCCTCTCCTCCTGCCTATCCGAGCCTCTAAAAGCGTTTCGGTACACGCAGCGCGATGGAACGCGCGCTTACCATAGACGCGTGTTCGCCTTCCTTCTACGCGTCCGCACGCGAGATTCTCTGGAGGGGTCTGTCACGCGTACAAATAGCTGACCTCGCTTCGTCGCCTCTATCAATGGCTCGACGCTGGTCTGAATGACTTTTACGCCTCTTCCTCTTACTACGCCCCGGCGCGAAGCTTGCCCGCGCCCGCTTCCACCGATCCAATTTTCCTTTCCCTCGAGCGCACCGGGGACCGTGGGACGCCGCGACCCCCTTTCCTCGGCCGTCCTCGAGAAACTCCCCAGGGAGTGGCCCTTCTGCTTCGCGGAACCGCGACAGCCGTGTCCCTAATTGCATGCAATAGATTCACGGAATCTAGCCGCGCGGGAGCGGTGCATCTCGCGCGCGAGTTCCCAGAATTAATCGACGTTGATTTAGAAAAATTGTTCGCAGGTCACTGCGGCAGCGACAGCAGCAGCAGCTCCCTGCAGTACCGGCCAATTATTTCCCTAGATGGACTTAGCGTTCGTCGGTAACGCAGCAACCAGTTTTAGCATCGGTCGATCGTGCGTACCAGCCGTCGCCAAGCTACCCGTTGTTCGTAAAATCGATCGCTGTCGATACGCCGTCGAGAGGGCGTCCGGATCGACCTATGCCGTCTCGTTCGATAGCTCGATACGCTTTGAATAATTGCGCGCGATTAATTTTCGTATAATCTGCTCGGCGATAAGGAACCCGCTGGAAGAATCCGTCTCGGTTTCCACGGAACACAACGATCCTCCTCTCGTTAATATTTACGATTCGGCCGACGAGGAGCGACCGCGTTAATTAGATAAAACTAGCGGTCTAATTCTCGGAAGGATTCACGATAATCGGCGTCGGGATCCGTTCGGCGTGTTCCCGGTCGTTACGATATCGGCCAGCGTCGACGCGTATCTCACTTAATTTCTGCGGCACCGCGACCTGGTTGACATCGGCCCCACGGGAGTACAGTGGCCGCGATTGAAGCGAGACCGGCCGATTCCTCCTGGTCCCCGTGTAACGCCGGAACGCTCTCGGCGCGGCCGGCTCGCGCGCGGAGTCGAAGTTCTCGTCGTCGGTCGGTCGCTCGCTCGGTCGATTCCACGGAATCGCAAGCAGGGTCGCAGGGGTCGCGCGCGCGGTATCTTTATCGGGAGGTTCGTGTAACCGTCAGCGCGCGTTATCGGCCACGGCTGATAGCGCACGTGCAAAATAGTGGTAGACCTACCGATGCTCACGGTTCGCGCGGCCCGTCGCCGTGTGCCCGCGGGCTGGCATCCATCCCGACCCGCGGATCGCCGGCCGATCGTCCGACCGACAGCGGCCGATCGCTGGCCGGCCTCGTTCTTAATGATTCGCGGTATCGCGCCGCTCGTATCGCCGCGGAAAAATCGGAGCGTTCTCTAATTAGCGAGTCGAGCGATCCTGGACAAAAAAAAAAGCGGTGCTCCGGTTTAATCTTTCGACGGCCAGGTTGACCGTGAGCCTGTTTCTTCTATCCGGCGCGGCCGGGCGGAGCTTTCGAATCGTGGGACTCCACCGGTAGGAACGAGATGAAAACCTCCCAAGTCGAGCCCGACGCCGGAGGATCGATGATCGTTTAAATATCACCGATCATCGTTCCCCCGCATTCCATCGGGTCACGATGATCCGCCACGCTCTGGTCCGCGTGGCGCTCTCGTGGGACGGTGAAACGGGTCGGGGCGAGAGGAGCGCCGAGGCACCGAAATCGAAAGCACCTCGCGGAGCCAGGTCGATCGACCGGGGGGGGATTGCGAAAGCCGAGGAGAGGCCGGTCATCGCTGCGGCACCGGGGAATTTCGGCGTCTGGCACGCGTCTAGGCGTTTATTTTCGGACTGTTCGCGGAATAACTGGTCGCGATACAGTTTCGGCGACGGTCGCCGCGGAGATCGACGACGAACCCGACGATCCCACGCGAGCCAACAAAGCGCCGAAGCTTGGTCCAAGGTGGCCGAGGCATTCATTAACCTAACCACAGCACCGCCGTCTGTCTGATTGCAGGCTGCGCTCCGCCACGCGCGTGGATCACCGGGCCCCTGGACGCCGGGCCCGGCTAAGACGAAACTGGTTTTCACAATGATTTGACAGATGGATATGATTCTGAGATCATTGTGAAAGCTGATTTTGTTTGCGAATCGACGGGGCACGCTCGTGGAACGTGTGTGCTGCGTGTGTGTCTCTGTGTGCGTCGCCGCTGCTGTAACCGCCGCTGCGGTAAGTATCTCCTCCTCGTACGAAAGCGAAAAAGTCATCGCTAGCGAATTGGCCCCCGGACCGTCCTCTCCCGTGATTTCCGGTTCACCGTGCCGATATAATTGTTGGGTAATAAATAAATACTCGGACAAAGGGGCCCACTGTATCTTAATCGCGGCCGGCCGCCGCACGCGCCACGAAATTTATGGCTCGAGGCGATCTCCGAACACGCGGGAAAAAAAAGGCCAGAGTCGCGCGGAAAGAGTCTCGAGGATATTCCGGCTGGTGGGGGGGGGGGGGGGGGGGGGGGGGGGGGAAAGAAAAAACGGGATCGCCGATCGTCTCGGGCGATACATCGGTTCGCGGAAACGCGAGGATCGCGCGCGGATCGGCACCGGTTACGTAAGGCCGCGGGGCACAATCGCGAGCATTGTCAGGGAAAATGGGGAAAAATGGGGCGGCGGTCGTGTGCTTTCTCCGCGCGGCTTGCGCGGGACGCGGATTCTGGGCGAGCGCGCCCGCGAACGAGCGCGCGCGCGAGCAGAGTGCCGATTCGGTATCTGGAGCGCGAACGAGCGATGCGGTTTTTTGCCGGAATTTCCGGTAGTGATTTATCAAACAGGAAAGATCGTATCTGACGGACGAGCAACGAGCTGCAAGAAACTTCTCGTGGAACAGCCGGGAGAGAAAGACGAGCAGGAGGACGGAAGAGGAGGCGGAGGAGGTGGAGGCGGCGGTGGAGAAGACGACGACGACGATGATGTAGAGAAGGAGGATGGCTCGCGCGAGTGTTCCAGCCGGATCGTTCTCGCGCAAAGAAGCCAGAACGATGCGTCGCTGTACGCGCAGCTATCCACGCTCGAGCGCTATCAAGTGTCAAACGAACCGAACGTAAGAAAAACCAAACGGTCTGCTGCGGAGCCGTGTGCAGGCCACGAAACTTTGAGGGAACGCAGCCGGACAACCGAGAAACTCTAGATGGTATCCGTGACCGTCTGCTTGCACGGGCGATCCTCTACTCGAGGCACGGATACCAACCACCCAGCGCCACTTTCGAACCCTCTTCGCGCGCGTCACGATCCTGACAGCTCGGGGAAACGGCAACAAGTGTCCTCGAAGACGGGACGAACCTTCATCCTTTTTCCCCCCTCCTCCTTCTCCTACCCCTCCTTCGTCCCCTCGTCCGACAACCATTCCCGCTGGGATTCCAAGCAGTCGAAATTTTCAGGAACCTGTTGCACGGGACACCTACTCTTTTTTCCAGATAAACGAGGACCAGCATTAACCCCTTGCACTATTATAACGAGTCAGACTCAGATTTCATGCTGGATCTAATAAATATTAATATTATTAATTTCTGCTATGTCAAAATAAAATTAAATTCTTCTGTTATCAAAGCTAGAGAAAATAAAAGGAACAAAAGTTGTCTGGTCCTTTTATTAAAAATATTAAGGATTAGTAAGTCCTGATCAACGCAACGTAAAATGAGTTGTAGTGCAAGGGGTTGAGGGCTAGTATTAAGAATTAGTAAATGCAGATGTCTTCGAGTTCTATCAAGACGACGAACTGAAGCTTCAAGGACCGTCCCGAGATAATCTGGTGTCGAAAGAGGTAAGTCGCAATCTGTAAATGCTGCGAAGCGCTGACAAATGCGCATCGAGGAACATTCCCCGACTGATTTACTTCCACTTGCAGATCGCTGGCGTGACCCGGCGGATACTGGAACGCTCTTTAAAAACCGTCCCGGAGGCACCGCAGTGCGGAAAGAAGGAGGAACTCGAGTAAACTTGGCCCAGTTTATTTGTTTCCGCTCGGAGGCAGGAGCTCGTAAAACCTCCGCAGCGAATTTCGACTCGGATTTCGAGCCGATAGAGATCGTTGGCGAACGATCCACGAGAGGAACGTTCCACGGGGTGGGAGATTTATTCCTCGCCCGGCGTTATTTTGACAGGGGCCGCGAGGAAATTTATCGGGAACGGGCCGGCGGGGGCTGGTGGCAACGCGGGTGCAACCATGTTTTCAGCTATTAGACGAAACAAGTCGTTCGTCTTTTACGAGCGGATCGCGTTGACCCGGACCGCGTGCCCGCTTGGACCGCTTCGATCGTAAATCGGGATCGATGCTCTGCCAGAGTGCCGAACCCGTGGAAATTATTGCTTCTCTCGGAAACTCGACCGAAACGGCTTGGAAACGCTCGTCGCGGTACGGCCGACACTGGTGAAACGATTTCACACCGAAATATAAATAATTAAGGGGCGCCACGAGCTGCTGTGAAAATAGGTCGCGCACCCCTTCGAATCGAGTTTCCGTCGTTATCGGGGCCGAGTGTGCCTCCCCCATATCGTCGCGAGCGAAAGTGGGACCTTTACGAGCGGGAATGTTAAGCGACCTCGTAAAACCGTCCGGGCCGCGATTTTCTGGGAAACTCGTAAATTCACCCGGCCCACTTGTACGTCGTCCCCCCTCGCTCCCCCCTCCGGTCGTTTCCTTTCCACGCAACTCTTCTCGATTACCCCGACAGCCGTTCCACAGAAATTAGACCCTGCGCTTTCACGCCCCCTTTTTCATTGTCACTCCGCAACCACTTGTGGAACGGACCGATATACCGTTAAATTATTACCTCGCCGACGAACGGTCCCAGAATCTACGCGTCAGCTTACTTCGCTTTATCAGAAATTGTAACAATTTACTTTACTACCTTTGTTCTAATATCTAGTAATATTACCGATAGTATCCATACAATTGTTCAGCGAGCCTCGATCGATAGACATGAACATAATACGTACTAAAATTAAGCGATTAGCTGTTTCAGACCAGTATACTTGTCATTAAAAAATTATATATTGTGTTAACTCTCTGGGGCACGGTGGGATTAAAAAATGTCCCACCTTTTTAATGTACGTTAATGCATGATGAGACTATTTGAGTCTCATTCTACAAATTCAATTAAATTAATATTTATGTTTTCATATGCTTTCAATAAAAAGATTACAATTTTGTATAATTAAAAACGCGACAAAATTTCTGTGTCACATTTCTTAAAATCCTGTGCCTCGAAGAGTTAAGACAAGTATACTCGTGAAAATAGCCAGAAATAACGAATAAAATGCTACAAATAATTATTATATAACGTTATTTTAAATATTATATACTGTATAAACTGCGAGCAAAGATTTGTTAGTCACCGCTGCATCGTCCACCGTTTGCGTTTAGGTGCACACGTATGAAAGAGCTTGTAACAACTAACTCGTTAATTATAAACACGTGTCGTGTCATCTACGAAGGAATCGATCTGTAAAGCGAGCTGCGTTTCGCGGAACATGGGGGTTGGAGCGGTCGAAGCGGGGGTTGATTAGGTCGGCGCTGGATGATCGGCGGCCCGGCGCGGTCGGCGCGGCGAAAGAATGATTTCTTTGGTGGCGATGGGTGCACGTGCACGTGCACGACGCGCTCTGGGCACACGCTGCCCTCCTCTCGGTCTCGTTCTTTCGCAGCGCGCGGATGTGCGCACCATCGCACACGCGATTCGCTCAACTTGTCGGAGAGCCGCGAGGTCCGGCCGCGTTCTCTCCTTCTCTCTCTCTATCTATCTATCTTTCTTTCTCTCTCTGTTGCCTCAGCTTGCGTGCCGATCTCCTGGCCCTTTTCTCTGGTCTCGCGAGCCGAGGGGCAGCGTGGCCGAGCTTTTATCGGGACCGAATCGCCGCTGGCCACATGTGTACCGAGCAAAAAGTCCCCGCCTCGAGCCTTCTCTCTTCCCTCTCCGGCCTTTGGCCCTCTCCTCCGGATCCTCTCCCCCGTCGCCGTCCGTCGATCTCTCGCACGGTCGACGCGAGCGCGGGTGGCCGGCCACGGAGATTTACGAGGATTCGGTCGTCACTGCGGTATTCGCGATGCCAAACGCGGAAGAGGGGCACGGATTCGGCTCGCCACCGCGTTGGCTAACCCCTTCGGGGCCCGGCGCGACCCTCGGGACCTTTATTCACCTATTTAATTGCGAATTTAAATCCTCTGGTGTACAATGATTAATCCTTTGGTGTACAATGATTAACCCTTTGCACTCGAAGCCAATTTAGCTGTAAATCTGATGTAATTTTCCCGGATCGTGGTATTAACATTCTATGTAACAAAGTGCACTGTTATGATAATATATAGAACATGTAATATGTATATTAGTAAGTCGATGAAATTCTCGGAGATAACGATTTCCACCGAAAATCGGTTGCAATTAAAACTTTGATTTAAGTGTATAACAAAGAACCCGTTAGAATTGAATTTGGCGTTAAGAATATGTTATAATTAATTTGACTCTTGTTCTGTAATAATAATAATAATCGTGATTACTTTGATTCGTTTATGGGGTTGGGAAATGCTCAGTTGCAAAAAGGAGAGCAGAATAAAAATAAAGATAAAGATATACATATAAAATATGTACAAATTATAATGAGACGTAGTAGAATGCACCATTCGAGTGCAAAGTGTTAATTACCAGTCTGGATACTCCATGTTTTTATGAGAAAGACAAGTACCTGCACTCGAAGCTAATTTAAGTTTAAAATGGTTTCTTTGGTCAGCAGTATTCTATTTTATATAATTTAGTACATTTAATTTGTATGAATCTTGTGACTCATAGAACGACTACAGTCTTAACAATCGCATAAATAAAAAGGAGAATGTAACAATTTTTAGTGGTGCCTCGGAGTTACCATTTTAGTGCAAACGATTAAAACAGTAAAAAGCTTGAAATCATTTAATAGCGTCGATATACTACTTCCGACTAACTAAAATTAATTAATGAAAGAATAAGATTTCCAAGTTACTCTCGTGTCTTACAACAAATGTAACAAATGTATATTTCGCATAAAAGCCCACAGCCTGTCGATTATAAATTAATAACAGGTAGTTGGTACATTAAAGACGTCTCATCCAAGAGCAGTTTCACAATAGAACAATTCGATTTAATTGCAATATTTTGTAAAAAAAAGATTCCAGGTCGAAATCCCATAAACTGACCCTACAACCCGCACTCGTGCTGTACAATTAGCGCAGCCGTCGTCAGAACCAACCGAAAGTATCGGGTTTCGAGAAGTATCTGGCTCGATATCGGCGCGAGATGACGCTCGGCAACGCCGCTGTCAGGCGTCGTGCTCTTGCATCATGACCCCGAAAGACCTCTCGGTTCGTTGGCAAGACAATACCAACCGGCCGATAAAGTCGCCCGATCCGAGAGCAACAAAACGAAAGCGGACGGGGGAAGCGGGGAAAGATATAAAGGCGTCTTCGACTCTCAACGAGGAACGCTGCCGATTTCGCGTGGCCCAATTTTGCTCCGGTTCGCCGGCGATATTTTTCGCCGTGGCCACCGTCGATCGCACCGACGCTGTCCGATATATCCAGCTCTCTCTCTCTCGCTCTGGCCGTCCCGCGAACGATATCCAGTTGCAAATTACAATAATAGCCGAGGACATTGCAATCGGAGCTGCAATTAGTCTCAGTCGGCGGTGCCCGCGCGAGCGAGGGACCGGTTTATTGTGGCACCGGAGTTTATATATCGTAGACGATTTATTCACCGCGCGACTTCCGATAGAGACGCGCCATGTAACCCTTCCCGTTCGTTGGTCCCGCGAAATTGCACGAACGAAGAGGAGAATCGCACTTTCGCGCCGGGGATGTCTCTCTCTCTCTCTCTCTCCCGGCCGTCGTCGCATCGAATGGCATTTTAATCGGTAGGTAACGGGGCGAGGGTGCTCCTGCACGTCGACGAGCGGCACCGGTCGCGTGGAGAGCGCTTGAGAAGTCGCAGAAGGCCTCTGGCAGCTTCTCCTCTTCCTCCTCCACCCTTGCTCCCCCCTTTCCACGATTCTCCAGGCCGTTTTCCCCTTTTGTGGCCGAGTGTCGATCCTTCGTCACCGTAACGGATCCTTCTCTCTCTCTCTCTCTCTAGCTCTCTCTTTCTCTCGCTCTCTGGGACCGTGGAGAAAAAATCGTGGCGCGTGGAATTTTACTCCGACGTCCTGCCGCGCGAGCCTGACACTCTCTCATCCTTGTAATTGACACGTTACGGTTCTGTAGAGCGTCAAGCCTTTAAACGATAGCCCGGGAAAAACGCGGGGAATGCTCGATACTCGAATTTATACTTTTCCGCGTCGAATGACGGGTGGTGCTGTTTTAAGGGGTTTCTAGACCGAAACAGATTATCGTGGCGCCTGTCGTCGTGATTTTTGGGTTGTTTATGGCCGGAACAGAAAATGAAAATTGTCGGAATTAAACGCAACAAGCATAGATCAAACAGTACTTTCTTTCTTAAATTATTCCAGCGAGTACAGAATAATATATTCTTTTAAATTCTTTTAACATACTCATTGCTTTAGACTTTACCATTTTTATCGTGAATGCATACAATCTGTACTATTTTCTCAGAACAGTAATTACTTACAGTCTTCCCTATTATTTCAAGCCTTCCAATTATGCGACAATGTCTAAAAAGGTATTGCACCGTATATTAATTGTCGTATATAAATTCAATTCCCTTGTAAAGAAAACAATCGGATCCAACTAATTCATTTATTCCTTTATAATGGTAAAAAAATCCTAGTCGAATTTATTCTGCTCGAATATATTGCAATGAAAGATAATGTTCAAAATTGGTCAGAAATTATATTATATTAATTATGTCGCCCAGATATAGGTGACGCGGCGACGTACGCGTTGAAATAGAATTCAGCTGACTGCACGTGCATCTCAATCGCGAATTTCCGAAGGTGCGAAGGGGTTAGTATCATTTACGTAGCATCGCTATCGCCGCCTTTCCTAGAGTAATGATAATAAAAGGGCAAGGGTTCGCGTCCCGCGCTTATCGCGAAAGGGGTTTACCGAGAGTTCGCCGATGCGGATACGTCGAGGAAATCGAAAGATAGAGCAGTATCGTTCGGCAATGTTGAAGAAAGAGAGAAAATGGAGAGAGAGAGAGAGAGAGAAAGAGAGTGAGAGAGGGTCTGCTCGGAGCGAAGAAAAGAACGACGACGCACGGTCGTCTTTCAGACGGCGTCTCCCGTCGTATCTACGATCGGCGTTGGACGACGTCGGCGCAAATTCAAGACGAAAAACGTACAAACAGAAGGATTCTTTCCGAGAAGAAGCTACCGGCGGCCTCGTATCGCGGATCACTCTCTGCCAAATGCCAATTATCTTTACCCGCCGCTGGCAATTAAGTCCCGAGGTCGAGGGAAAGTATCGGCGGCGGGGTCCCGCCTCGATTTCGCCGAAAGGGGAAACAGCCCTGACACTCGGAACGATTCTATCGGATTTTTATGAAGAACGCCGTCCCGTCGGCATCGGTGGATCCGTCTCATCTAGACTCGCTATGAACGAGTTTGTTATTTTCCACATGCCTCGTAGACGCGCGCTTTAGAAAAACGATCAATTAACAGGATAGCGCGTGGTTTAACTTTGGACGCGCGGAAAAAGCTGTGTTTTCCAGCGGCACGTGTCTCGAGCGCCTCCGTCGCCGTAGCAAATCCGCGAAAAAACTGACCGACCTGTCTGATCAGTGTCGATACCGTTCTACTTGCCAGGTTTCGCGTACTCGCGAAACGGTTTCCTTAATTATTTATTTGTTGAATATAAGGGGGAAGGTAGTCGTTGGTTATAAAATTACAAATGACGAGGAAAATGGAAAATAAATAAAAAAAGACAGATACAAAGGTTAGGTAATATGTATAATTTATTATTACAATTCTCTACGAATTATAATAAAGGAGCGAAATTATATTTGGTAACACTACTTAAATTCTGTTAAAAAGATCGTAATATAAAATTGAAAAAGGTGAATGAGTGCGCACTATTTAAAATGGAACAATCACAGTTAGGCCCTGCGTGATAACCATAACTTGTAAGGAAAAACTCTTCAATTCTAAAATATTAAAGCACTCAGAAACTTTTTCAATCATGTTAAAAAATCAAAGTGTCATTAATACCTTTACTTGCAAAGATACATCGCATCCCTCCTCTTTTCCCTCACATTGTCGTCGCGGCACGCCGACGACTCGAATAAAGTTTAAAAAATCGTGAAACGACCTCTGTCAATTCTCCATCGGATCTACCTATCCCTACCTATCGACGATAGTTTATCGATATACGGGCTCAGGTTAGTCGCAGGCACGTTTATCGGTATCTGTCCGCGTAATTACCATGGTAACGCGACGATAAAACGCTACTCGTGTTTGACTTGTTATTGAACGGCGAGCAACGGGGGTTCCTGGACGGGTCCTGCTCGTCTATGGGTATGCAGACTCGATGGAATTCACACGTGGCCATCTCCGCGTTGTGTACTGTCCGATTAGATTTCTCGATGTCGCCCCTCCCTCTGCCCCCCAGCCGCGTCTCATCGATTTTCATCGCGGAGCAATTGGTCCGACGTTAAATGGAGCACCGTTCGCCGTGCAAAAAATTCATAACTATCAGCGAATAAAATTCTTAAAAGTGAATCGAATAGATAGAACGATGCCCGAGAGACTTGTATTTTTGTATTCTTGTGATTTTCTGCGCGGTCTTCTTCCGCGTCTCGACGCGTCGCAGATAAACTAGTTCCCGAAGGCGAGCAGATAATTCCGCTTAAGGACTCATCCGGCTATCAGTTTTTCAAACCGAATTAATAAAGCCGCCGACGATAGATAATCGGCGACGATCCGTCGTCCCGGCGCACGAGTTATGGCGAACTTTTAAACGCGCTAATTGCCGCGCTAATTAGGGTTACGATTACGTGAGCGCGATAACCGTATTATCTGTCGCTCGCGCGCGCGCGCGCAGGGTTCGATCCTTTTCGGTTCTTCCCGTGGTCGCTCGACGGGATTAACCGTCTCGTCTCGCGGCGGCGCGCTCGCGATAAATGAAAATACAAGGGATCCGAACGGTGAACGAACTCGGATAATTTTATTCCCGCGATCGCGGCCGCGATCGAAGGGTTTCTCGAGATTAGGGCGATGCGTATCTCTTAACCGCAAGGGGCCCACGTGGCTCGCGCCGACGAGATTCCGATGAATGGATAGCAAGGAAAATATAACGCCGACCGATAATATATTACAATCGGTCGGGACAGCTGTATAGAGAGTTTACAACTCTTTGTGCGACGGGGGTCCACGCTGAATGCCCGAACTGTCGAAAAATTTTATCGATCCTATCCGGGATCCCCTGCGCCCCGGGGCAAATATTGACCGGGCACACAGAAATCTAGGAGACGACACAACACACCGACCCCGATTTCCGTACGTTTTCCCGAAATCGTCAAAAAAACGCCGTTCCGACACGCGCGCGATCGCTTCCTCCTTCCGCGTCGTGGATCGTTCGTCTCCGCGATTATTTATGGATTCCAAGAGAGATTAATCTCGACGGAGCCACGCAGCGATCCGGGGGGAATTAATTATGTCGCGAGCATCGTCGTTATTTATTACTGAATATGCCTCTTTGTCCCCTCGATTCGTATCCGGTCCGTGAACCGGCGGGGGGAGAGAGAGATTTCGAAAGATTTTCGTCGCCGGTTCGCGGAAGGATCTCGGAAATCGGAGTTGCCGATAAAAGGTGCGCGTCGGAACCCGGCCCGGCTGATAAGGATAGAGAGCGTCTTCCTAGTCAATGGGATCTATTGTGGGGTGACGATTGTCTCTCCGGGAGCGTCCCGATTCACGGAACTCGTGCTCGTTCGGGGTCGAAAGGGCTCGGCGACGGCTTCGCTCGATTTTATACGTTGATTTACCTATTCATCGAATATATTCGAGGAGCCTCGGTAGTTATAAAATTACAAAATGAGAAGAAAAATGCGGGACAAGAAACGTATACAAAAGTTAGGTATAATAAAATGGTTGCAGTTTGTTAAATTAATATGTTTAGTTTCAGCAAGTTGTAATTACATTATATTATATTAACCCCTTGAACTGTAACAACGAGTCATGATACAATTTTCATGAAAGATCTACTAAATACGCGAATATTATTAATTTATTTTACATCGAAATGAAATTTATTCTTCTGTTATCAAAGTCCGAATACGAAAGAACATAATGACAATAAGAAATAAAACAAGAATTGTCTGGTCTTATTAAGGAAAATATTACGAACAAATTAGTGCTAATTAATGCAGCGTGAAAGGAATCGTAGTGCAAGGGGTTAAATGATATAAATTCTAAGTTCTGAAAAATTTACGGACATGTGCATACTATTTATAACAAAGTAAAAATATTATCCATAAATTGTACTATGTCTCTATGCAATAACGTATATATTTCTATACTATACTATGCGTAAGAATTTGTACCGCACCCTTTCCAAAGCACTGACATACTTATTGCGATAAGGCGCCCAAAATGTACAACCATACTCGAACATCGACCTAACTAGAGAACGCTATAAAAGTCCAAGTACGTGAGCACGGATTTCAGACACTCTATAAATATGTCACAATGTTTCTATAATATTCAACAAATGGATCAGAGATAAAGACGATAGCGTCGATATCGCGTATTAATTTGTTTAGCGTGTACAGCCGTTGATCGCGCAGCTAGCAAGAGCGACGTAGAAAGGGTGACGCGTTTCAACTGTTTCCGGAGGATCGTTCTCCCGACGGGCTTTATCGAAATCTTGACGGACAACGAGTCGACGAAAAAAAAGGAGAGGAACTCGAGACAGCTGCGCAACGATACAACGTCCGCGCGACGGAAAGCCTGTCTCTCGTCAACCTTTTCCGTTTCTTCTCCCGTGCTCGTCGTGCCGGCGAAAAAATCGACTGTCGTGCACGACGATGAAAATATGGCTCGTCGATGACGGCACCGTGTTATTTCGGTACGGAACTTGGGCTCCTCGCGTGATTTTCATGGTTCGGCCACTACGGGAGCGCGCGCGCGCACGCGCTCTCGGACGCGATCGAAACGTGGTCCGGAGCTGGAAGTAAACACGGAGACGTCCGATCGCGCGGGATCCGCGCCGTTTACACGTCGATCGATCGATCCACCGCCCCAGCGGCAAACTATCCAAATTGTTTATCGAAGATCGGCCGGTGCATTTCTGGCGAGCGAGCCTGGCCCGTTGAAAAATGCACGCGCGATTAAGAATAACAGTCGGCACACGTGGTCGCCATCTCTCCCTCTCCCTCTGCCACTCTTTCTCTCTCTTTCGCTCTCTCTCTCTCTCTCTCCCTCTCTCTCTCAGGCTTTTTAATCTCGAGACGCGGATAAGTGGCATAAAAGTCGCGACGTATTCCCACGTCCCTCGTCGGACGGATTTCGATAAGCCTGTTTGCTCTTGGAAACCTAGAACAGTTCACTCGCGCGCGGTCCTCCTATTTTACGCCGCGTCGTGCCAGCGAATCGCTCAAATATTTAACGCGGCTCTCGCCTCCCCCCCTCCCTCTCTCTGCCGTCCACCCCGAGTTTTATTATGCAACCGGAAACGCGCGAATTTCTCGGCGGGGAACAAACACGGGGAGATGGGATAAGGAAGAATCACGCGTACGATGTGTTCGTTTGAAAATGCTCTCTTTATTCCTAGAAATTAGAATACATCGCCGTACTTACATAAATTAGCCCTCGAGGCAGGCGCGCGCTCGCGCGATTAAGCGATAATCGTCACGCGGCGATCTTCTACGCTTGGCGCTCTGTGTATAGGCGGTACAATAAATACTCTAAGTACAAAAAGCACGGCTGTCAGCGTAGTAACGAAATAGATTGTTAATATCTGTGGAGAGTTACTGACCTATTGTGCTTCGACGGCGCTCACTGACCGTCGTTCGACCGCCCGACGAGGGCCCAGGATCCCTCGTTCCGCTTTAATCCTAAAACCCTAAACAGACCCCAGCGACGGTCTTTACGAGTTTAAACATTCCGATGATATTATGTTCAACCACGACTCTCTCTGTAAATCATTATTTTGAACAGCGAACCTACCGTGTGTCGAAAGCAACCAACGCGCGTTGCTTTATAAGAATACGACAGTATCGTATTTACCTGCCATTTTTATTGTATAATACATGCTCGGATTAACAGATTTATTCGATTATTTTTTTCGTGACAGAACTCTGTACAGTTTAACACGTTGAGCGCCGCGTGAACCAAATATGGTGACTAATTTCTAACCAATCTTGAGAATTCATTTTTATGTATTCGAACAAACTGAATTTGACTAAAATGTATCAAATGTCAAAGAGATCTAATGCAACCTCCTCTCGTAAACATCAACTTTTTAGTTTCGCTTTAATTATGTAAGGGATTTTAGTGGTCGATCGTCGGCACTGAACGTGTCAATAAATTTTTCAAGATCCCTGAAATTTGTCATTTTAATTGATTCGGTAGGATTCGGTATTTTTCTTTCAAGATCCCCGAAATCCGCATCGGTGGATCCCGTAGAACGAAATGTTCTCGCTTGGTCTGTCTAGACTCGATCCCACGGGCGTCTCTCTCTCTCCCCCATAGATCCATGTCTCGCGGCCGGTCCGCGGAGACCGCGTCCCGCAGGGTTTATTTGAAGAACGTGCCGTACACTTTGGTACGCGCGGCGCACCGCGAACCTCTCGCCATCGCCACGAGTTTATAGTTCGTGCGTTATATATTTATTATATTTGGATCGCGGCGCGAGGGCACCGTATCGAGCGGTCTGTTTGTTTAGCCTGAAATTCTGCGCTTTGGAATGGCCGGCTGTCATGGAATGATGTCATGGAGCAAGATCGTGCCTCCGGCGTGCCGTGCACACGCGAGCTTCTCGACTCCGTGCCTCCCCGAGACCTCGAGCACGCTCTTTTCGATTATGCTCGGGCGAAACGGGACGACGTTGATGGTGGTGGGTGGGTGGGTGGGGACGAAAAAAAGGATAGAAAATAACTTGATAATCTCGTACGCGCGTTACGAAAGAGCGAGCTCGAAGGCACCACGGTCTCGGGTCTCGCGTGTTTTTTACGATCGGCCGCGGGGGCCCTCCGATCTACGGGTGCTTAATAACGTAAATACACTCCTAACGTTTAAAACTGTGTTCTCGCATATTTGGCTATTGGTTGTCGACGACGCGTCGAAATAAATCGTCGTCCGAACGACTCGAAAGAGAAGAACGCTAATCTAGGTGATTAATTAACCGGATCGCTCCGTCCCCGATCATCATCCGAACGGTAGAGTGGAAGTTCGAGCCCGGCGAGGCTCTCCCGCGAACTTTGTCACCTCTCTCTCTCTCTCTCTCTACATGTAGTGCGGCCAGGTCTCGATGCCAGGTACGTAGCGTTGGTACTGCTGCGCGTACGACGTCGACACGTGGGGGTGGTTCATCTGGCCGGCCGCGTGCGAATAGTGCGCGTTGTGGCTCGAGGAGATGTACTGCATCGGTGGCAGGGGCGGCTGCAGCTCGTGGTACCTCACGATCTCCTGGGATCTGTCCTCCCAGGTCGTCTCCGCGATGCTCTGCTCCGAGCAGTGCCGCTTGTTGGGCCTCTCCACGTCGTCCTCGTGTCTGCAACGAGAAATGACGAGCCTTGCTACCGATGTCCCCGATAAAATGCAGAAATTCCACCCAACTGCAGAAATTCCAGCCAACTGCAGAAATTGCACCCAACCCAAATCCACGGAACATCTTATTACTCTTAACGCTGCAATTATCGCGTCACCCATATGACTGACGAAACAGTATATTCTCCGATTTGAAGATCCATTCTTACGCTAATTTATTACCAGACAGTAGATCTTTATGCGAAATAAAAATTAATTCAGTTTATAGTAAGGAACACAAGTTGCATGGAAATGTATTTCTTCTTCCGACAATTGTAATGAGTTAAATATAATGTAGCATTGTCCTTATATTCTTCTAATTCCCTTATAATATTGTATATTCAATGTATTGATTTATTACCGTCGAGTAAGCAATTGATGTTATACAATGAATTATTTTAATCCTCGTATGACGATTACCCAGTCTGCGATGACTTTTATATATCGCGTGTAGAGAAACATAATGAATTATTTATCGTAAACATAAAATATAAATTGCTTTATATTCTCTACCATATTTTAAAATGATATTAACAATAATCAAACAATATATAAATCACTGAAACTGAAATAAAACACTTATATATACGTTCCACCATAGTCAGTCGTGCGAGGGTTAATTCAATTGAACAAAATACTTTGACATCATTAAATTTTCAAGATCATTTGACACGAATTCCAGCACCGAGAGAAATCTATTTCACTTTCTGGGGTCCGCTTACCTACTGAACACCCAAGGCGACGGGGTGGTAGTCGGCGGGGGTAGATGCACCGGTGGCACCTGCGGCCGCAGGTACTGGTCCAGCTCGTTGCTCTCGACCTCGCACTCCTGCAGGTTCAATGGTAGGTTCAACCCGACACCCCCCAATGAACCGAGCCCGTTCAATTCACCATCGGCGACCTCGATGTACCGATAATCCACGTTTGTGGATTGCTGCTGATGCGGGGACTCGCTCGTCGAGCTGATCACGAGATCCTGATGGTACATGTTGTTCTGCTGCGGCTGATTGCCCTGCGCAGATTAATCGAACGTTTGCTCCGAGGTGATTTAAACAAAATTCGGAGACTAAAATAATCTGTGTAGTAAATTCTAAAATCATTTTTAGAAGAGCAAAATTTAGATTTAGAGTATTGTTGAAAGCGAAACTATTAGGATAAGTCAATCAATTTAATATGCATTAATATACATATTTTTTAATTTAATATGCAGAAAATGCACTGCACAGAATAAAAATATTACGAGTTAGGAAAACTATTTTAGATTTACAGTTAAAATGGTTCCAAGTGCAAAGAGTTAATTCTATATTTTCTTGCAGGCCATCGAGACAGGAAAAAAGCAAAATAATATCATCCCCTAAAACCAATGAAACGTTCATCACGGTTCACCATTATTTTGCTAATTGCTTTAAGGTAACAAGAAATATCGCATTACACTCTATCGTTTGTCCACCCTAATTTACCTGATTGATATAATGTTGACCCCGAGGGGTGGTGGGAGGGGTCGGCGGAGACAATCCTTGGTTCGGTGTGGTCGGCGGCGAGGAGCTGACGCCGCTCTGAGGAGAATTGGGGCCTTGGACACCCCTAGGACTCATGTCCTCTTGCTTTAAGGACCTGGACACGTTGTAGATAACGTTGCTCTGAGACCTCGAGGGCGACGCGTCCCTTCCCGACGGTCCGTTTTGCTTCCGGCGACGGGGTTGGTACTTGTAATCCGGGTGCTCGCGCTTGTGGGTCACGCGGAGGAGGTCCGCCTCCTCTATGAACGGCTTCTTGTCGCTTTCGGACAGCTGTCTGCAAGCCGATCGATCGGTTCTGGTTAGCACAATCGGAAGCTGAGAAGATGGCGGCTGCGATGACGGGAGAAACTCGGCTCTGATTTGATCATTGCTTAGATATCGACGACCTGTGTTACACCTGTACGAAGGGTGGTGACATTTTTCTACTAACTTCTACTAAGGTTCTAAACTTTGTAGAAACTTGATTGGTTGTAGGTTGTCTAGATTGGTTATAGAATGTCTAGATTGGTTTTAGACTTCCTAGATTGGTTCTAGACTTCCCAGATTGGTTCTAGGCTGTCTAGATTGGTTTTAGACTGTCTAGATTGGTTCTAGACTTCCTAGATGGGTTCTAAACTTCCTAGATTGGTTCTAGGCTACCTAGACTCTTTCTAGACGCTCGCGTCGCCATAATTCGAGCGTCGCGCGAGTCCCGTCGGACGCGCGGTTCACACGCGGCCGCGGGATCCTCTCGTTCGCGTATCCGGCATCAGAAGAGGCTGGAACGAGAGCGTTTCTATCGTCCGCGCGATACACTCGAGGAGTCGAAATGGGAGGTCTGGTTAGTGTTTCTGGCTACGAGGAGTCTTAAGGACGCAGAGCAGCAGCAGCAGCAGCAGCACACAAACACGTCCCGACTCGATGATGCGATGCGGCCGAGGTCGAGCGTCGCGCGCGGTCCTCCATCGCCGCGACTCGGAACCGCGCTCGCTCGCGCGCGCGCGCGCTCACTTCACTCGTCGTGTTAGTCTTTAATTCCTCGTGTTTATGTTCCCACTGGGCTCGTAAAGCCCCGGAGGCCCGATAAGCTTTTCCGGTGCCCGGAGATCTCTCCAGCAATAATTCCACCAGGTCGAGTTTTGCCAGCGTTATCGTACCGCGCCGTCGTTTCCGGTGCAAGAAACTAGACGTTTCGATGACCGGCCACCTGTTTCTCCGTCGCCGCGGCTCTTCTCGGAAGGGTCCTAGGGAGCACGTCGAGAGAGACGATCATATCGAATCGATGCCCGCCGCAAAGAACTTTAAATCCCACGGGGGACTTGGAGAGGTGCTCTCGAACCCCGACATGAAACGCGCGAGAGATGTTTTGTCACTGGGAACCCGGCGGGGAGAGAGCAAAGGGGAGACCCATCTGGTCAATGGACTTTGCCTCGAGGTTTTTTCGGCCGACCGTGGCGGGATCCGACGCGATAGCGGGTCGTGTCGCTCTGCCTTTTTCCTTGCCAGATGCAACGCAGAGTCGGCCAATTTAGATCCCGACCCTGTTCGATCCTGTTCCGTCACGTCTTGGAGAAAGGTTCACGGAGTTCCGTATCACCTGGCAGGGGCGAATGATAGCGCCGCTGGCAGGTGAGCAAACGGGTGCGAAGAAAATGGCGAAAGTCTTCGGGGAATATATAGAAGTCCGCGAAATGGGTAGGACGGAGTCCCTGGAACCCTCTGCCCCTTCTGTTCACCCTAACGTTCCCTTTAACCGTTGCTGGGTCTATTTTCACCCAAACTGTTCACGTGACTCGAATACTTCTTAATAGATTTTACGTACTTATAGCAAAGTTAAGTACTAGCTTGAATAGAATAAAAATTACGAGCTTTTTAAGATTGAGATATATAAGATATTTTTAATAAATTAAGAAGATTATACGAAGAACGGCTTATATTAATTGCAATTGATGTAGACAAGTTTTACTTTGCACAAAAATCGCAGTCTACTTGTCATCGACTGAGTTTAAAATAAATTCTCTAATACTTAAATAATAGATTATCTATTATTCTATTGATATTGTATCTATTAATATTATATAATATTAGTAGGATAACATTTATACAGAATATTATAGTATATTTATAGAATATTAAATTATAGAATAGATAATATCATTATAATAATAGAATAATAAATTATCTAATAACGGATAATAATAAATGAAATATTTGCATCCTTTACACCAATTCAGTATGATACTAAAAATAAGTAAACTAACAGTGACCATATATAACCTAACGAACCGAAACTAAGATCTGAAAACTAATTTTTCAATAGACAAATGAACAATCTCCATTTCGGGTGAAACATGACCCGACCTCAGCTTTCCTCCGACCATTAAACCATAAATTATGCTACAGTTAGACGACCAAGCAGTTTCTAAAAGTCTGTAAAATAAATCGCGGGCGATCAGGATGCAGAATAAAGGAGACGTCGCGTTGCAAAATGGCGGAGGAATCGTAGAGGTAGCCCGTGTTCCGAGGTACTCGCGTAGCAGCGCCGCGAAGATCGGGACACGTTGCTTCCGTCAGATAAGATGCATTTTACCTGTTCGTCACGAGCCTTATTTGCGCGCGGTCTCCGTCGTGGGGGCTTCGCCGGGGCCCCGGGGCAGAGGGGCAGGTTCGGAAAAATTCACCTGACGGGGACAAGGCGTTTATTGTGATCCTTGGGGGACTCTTTATCTGTGGCAGGAACCGGCAGGCAGCTGCCAGCACGCGCCAAGGATGAACCGTGGGGTATACGTATCTGTTTTCGTTTTGTCGACAAACATCGAGAGTCTAATATCCGAACCCCGTGATACCTTTCGAGCCGGAAGAAAAAGGAGAAGATTTATTTCCGACGCCTACACCTGGCTCCTTGGCACTATCGGCGCCGATAGCGCGGCCAGCCCTTCCTTCGTTGCAGATAATCGCTTGATCGAAGACTAACGAATTAATCTTGCCAACTATGGGGGGGCGAGTCGGAAACCGCTCGGGCTACTCCGTAAATATTATTAGGTTGCGTAAGAAGTTCTTACGCGTTTTCTTGTAACGATATATGTGCAGTAACGTGTAATACTGTTTACTATATCTTGAAGTAGACGCTTCCAGCTTTCATTTGAGCCAAGTCGCATGACAATATCTCTATGGGGACGTATTTTAATATCCATCTGAACTTTTCCTTTTAAATAGTGAAAACCCCATGATGTTAGAAGTTGATTCTATTTAATTTATCAAAATGATCCTACTATTTTATTTTAATATCATCTACACTGTCTTAAAGTAGACACTTATAGCTTTCATTTGAGCTAAATTATATAGAAATAGCTCTACGGGAACGTATTTGAATATTCATCTGAATTTTTCCTTTTGAATGATGAGAACTCTACGATGTTAGAGGTCGATCTTTTTTAATTTATTAAAATGGTCCAATACCATTCTATTGCAATATAGCTTACCCTGTCTTAAAGTGGACACTTTCAGCTTCAATTTAAGTGAAATTGAATAAAAACAGCCCCGCAAGAACATACCCAAGTTCATCTGAACTATCGCTGTACTATCACTACATTACCGAAAGCAATTTCAGAAGACTACAGCAAACAGCAAGCGAATTAAAATCTCCCGTCATCCTTAACATTTTAAATCGATAGAAAAATAATACAGCGGTATTGTTGAATTTTTCTCCTGCATTTAACCCGTTCCCGTCTTCTCCCCTAAATCTATAAAATCCACAAACCACTTACTACAACAATCCAATAAATTTCTCTCGGAATCAAAGCCGATCGCTCGCGTATTCCGCCGTCGCTCTCATTAGCAGAGATGACTGGGAACAACGCCGCCGGATCGGAGACGGTAGAAATTCAGTTGGGAAGCCGCGATCCTCGAGGACACGCGAGGATACCGAACAGCGGGGAAAGGCCCGACGTTACCCGAGAAGAAAGAGCTTCGGTAGCCGGTGTTAATTGGTGCTCCCGGGTCTATTTCGGAAGGCGCTAAATAATTACTTTTTAGAGGCCGAAATTTAGGGACTCTGCCGACGGGACCAGCACGGCTGGAAACAAACGTGCTGCGGCCGTGAAATCATCGGGTACAAACACTTCGCGCCGCGCGACCGCTGGCCAGGCTCGTAAAGTCTCGGGTAACGAACCGGGACAGAATTTTGTTCGAACCGCGGCTATACGGACGGCCTTATTGGCAGGGAGAACGACGAGGAGAGATCGTCGATCGGGATCGCGATCCGGGCATTGTAAAATGATTCTCCGCGGGGGTCCATGTCGGCTCGTTCTGTGATCCTCGCGGGACCCACTGGGGCAGCTCGTTAGCCTCGACCAGGAAACGGCAGTTCGAACGGTTCGCGACTTTCACGGACAAGGGATCGCCGCCGATTTCCTTTCGTACCGATCGATCGATCGATCGAGATCGATGGTCACGCGCCGCCGGGCCGCCGCGGCGCCGCGATTTCCGGTTTCCCGGGGTAAAAACCCTGTCGCGAGAAAAAGCTCGGACCGGGTGTCGAACGAGCGGCAGACAGCGCGGGGGTTCGGATAGATGTCACCCGGCGGGCCTCCAACACGTGCACAGGCCTCGGCGCCACGTGGTACGAGAATGTGTACGCGCTAGCAGCGGGTGGAATAAAAAAGGCCGGCCGCGAATTCGCGTTTAAAAATAGGCCCGCGTGCAACAAGTGGTCGCGTGGATCAGGCTGGCTACGCCGCGTTGATTACACGCGGGTAACGGCCATGGCGTGGCGGCGGTGGGTTTCTCGGTCTTGTCCATCGGGCCGCGAAGAAAGAAGACGAGATTGAAACGCGTTCATGGCTCGCTGCCAGCCGGCAGGCCAGCGCCTGTGAGAATCGGGTTTATCTGATCGCGGGGATTCGCGACACGTGGTGCCGATTAATTTAATCGGGACGCGCGCGAATCCTCGCTCTTTTTCCCGAGCGGGCATAGTCGTCGGGATCGAAGCCGCGGAAACACTCACCGCCATATTTTCCCGAGGCTCTTGGACAGCTCCGCGTTGTGCAGCTGGGGGTACTGTTCGGCCAGGGTCCGCCTCGCGGCCTGGGCCCACACCATGAACGCGTTCATGGGCCTCTTCACGTGGGCCTGCCTTTTGTCGCCGGAACCCCTGCAATTCGAGGATATTATCTTCATTGGAAACGATCGTCTTGCTCGCATCTACGCGCTGTCGACTCTCTTTCGACGCTTAGTCAACCCTATGAGGTGATCTCCAAGTCTTAACTTTTTAGAGGATCAGTTTAGTAGACACTAAACCCACCGCGACTCTTTTCACAATTTTTAATTCATAATTATCGAAGCGACAAAGCTGCTTCCATTGGAAAGTGATCAATATACCTTTATATTCAAACACGCGTTATTATAAAAATTAATAATTACAAGACGACATTTCTTAGTCGCTTTTAAACCTCTGCAGGATCATCCTTAACTTCTTAGGCACTGCGCGCCACTATAGTGGCTTTCGTGAATGTTTCGTGCTTTACTCAATTATTTTATTAATTATTAAATTAAACGATTAAAGTGGAAGTGTGTATGGACAATAGACTAAGAAAAGAATATATATAATTAGTACTATGTATAGTTATACGGAAAAAATATATATTAAGAGAAATGGTAATTTAGTTATGAAAAACTATATTTGCGCAAAATCCAGCCGTGCTTCACCCCTTGCACTATAACAACGAGTCAGACTCGTGACAAAGATTCCACGCAAGCTCTGCTAAATTAATAAATTATTAATTCCTTCCGTATCGAAATGAAATTGAATTCTTTTGTTATCAAAGCTTAGAAACAGCAGCGAATAAAAACAATACAGAAAACAAAAATTATCTGGTGCTATTAAGAAAAATATTGAGAACAAGTTAATGCTAATCAACGTGACGCGAGAAGGAGTCATAGTGCAAGAGGTTAAGTGGTTAAGGACTCTGTCGCGGTCTACGCCACGCGAAATTACGCGATTGTGCTCAAAGTCGCCGATTTTCATCGGGGACGAGGGATTCGCTCGCGCGTAGCATAGGGGTTTCTCGAAAACAGAGTCCCGGCCGTCGGGTGACTTGCAGAAGAAAATATAACCGGAGGCTGGCCGCGTCTTCTGACTTCTGACAGACGTAGCCGCGTTGCATCGGTCCGCCTCGAGTTTTGTAACCGGGCGCAGCTACCCCCGGGTCATCCCGGGCGAGCCGCCACGGCACGCTTAAAACCGGCCTTAAAATAACACCGCCGCTGCCAGCCGGTGACGAGCAGGAATGGACGTATCCCTTTCTTTCCTAGAAGATGACTTCATAAAACTGTTGCCCTCTGTCTCGGGACGGAATCGACGTGACTGACGTGATTGCGAGTACCTACTTCTTCCTCGCGCTGTTTTCTTTCTGGGGCCGCGCCTCGAGGACCACGACGCGCCTCCGGACCCGGGAACCGTCGAATTATGATACCGCGGGGGAAATCGAGATGACATTCGATTGTCGCGGAGGAATGGATAGACCCCGGATCTTTTTATAAAGCGACTGCTTTAACGCTAAACCTACCGTGCTCGAACAGTGGCTACGCGTTTTGCTTTAGAAGAATGGCAAGATTGGATTTATTTAGACTTTCTGCCGTTTGGATTATAATTTATGATTCAATCGTAATATCCATTTAATAATTTTGTGTGTGAAAGACTTGGTGGGTTTAGTGTCAAGCGATTCAGCTATCGGCAAAGATGACACGTTCTTTCTTAGAGTAATTGTCCCAAGTATCGTGCTTCAAGATTAAAAATATAGAATAAAAGATATGTTCTATAGATTGACAGCTCCTCATGAAAATAATAGTTGATAGTAAGAGATTGTAAAAAAATATAAATCATCAATTTATGTGTAAGACTACTATTGGTCCACACGTTTTTAATTTCAGAGCGACCCTCTTCTATTTTACGGTGTAAATGATATCGTGGGGTTGCGAGCGACTTGAAATTATATCTTGATTTATTATAATATTTTCAAAATAGAAAATAGAAAATACGGCATGAGTTAAGAGGACAGAGAAGGCCTAAATATTTTTAATATATATTTACACTCTCGCAGATGATTTAAAAATGTTATGGAATCGCCAACAACCCCGAAGGTGTTTTTAAAGAATAAATAATCCAGGAACCAATAACTCGGACATCTACCCTAATCTCCACAAATCCAAACGCGTCACGAACATCACGAAATTGCACATCGACGCCTCGATTTCCAACGAGCGATACCTGCGAGAGGTACCGAGGGTGCGTTCCCAGGACGAGCGCGGTCCGGTGCTCGCGATATTTGCAGGATGCAGTTTCGAAAGCTTGCGCAGCCGAGCGCCGCGCGGATAAAAACGCAGCCAAGGATTCGAAAACAGGCTCGTGTATATTTCGGCCTCTTTGAAATAAGAGGGGCGTTAAATCCGTGTGTAAACCCGAGGAGCCGTTGGTAATTAGCGCGGGCCCACTAACAAGGGTTTTCACGGCAGTCGCGAGACTCCGCGCCGGTTTACCTGTATACGCAAAAAATCGTCGAGTCTTTACACCTCGTTTACTAGCCGCCTCGAGAGTACGCTCGCTACCGGAGAGGACGCGTAGGCGTGGCACTGTCAAATGATGCACCAGCTGCATACTACCCAGCCTCTCTCGCTTTCTCTCTCGGCTTGTGGCTTGCGAAAGAGGATGTCGCAAGAAGCGAGCGAGCGAGCGCGTCCAGAAAGGAACGAGGATCGAAGCGGAACGAGCGACGGGCTTCGGAATCGGAGACGAAATCGAGGACGAGAATACGCGCGACGAATTACCACGGGCAAACATAGGGAGAGGAACCCCTTAGGTCGACCGGGGGTAGGTTCTCATAGTATCCATGGGAATTAAAACTAGTCGATTTTATCGGCCCCCTATCGCCGGGAATAAACACGGCACCCTTTAGCTACCCCGAGATAACCCCGTGTAATTGAGGGTTAGCGCGATAAGCGCATAGCGATACACTCGGAGGTGGCCGGGGCTCCGGGAGCCCCCGGGAGAAATTTTCCGTGGAAACCGGCGCGAACACCTTTCGTTGTCCATCGCACACCTTTGCGCCGGGGCCGCCGCCGCGATCGAGGAATTCGATGCTCGCGATAGAGACCACCGATAGAGCAGAGAGAGAGAGAGAGAGAGGAGCCGCGATCCGAGCGATCACCGCCGCGCGCCGCGGCGATTTCGTTTCTGCGCCATCGAGCGGATTGCGTCATTTTCCTTCGGAGCCGTTTCGATTTTATCGAATCGGAACGATCGTCGGTATGGCGCAACGGAGACGGCTATTAATTCGTCCCCTTCTTCGATACGCCGGCGATGAAGAGAATAAACAAAAAGAAAAAAAAAAAGAAAAGAAATATGAAAAGAATCGCGTTCCCCGTATCGGTCGTCCTTTTCGATCACCGCACAAACCGCTTCCCACGAGCGGCGATCGACGGAAGGGCGGCGAGGCGGGCGGTGGCAGGCAGAACCGACGAGATCGAGCATTAATTAGCTAATTTGCGTTAATTGGCAGCCGAGGACATTTTTCCAGCAGACGTTTCCCAAGCCGAGGAAACGAGTGCGTCATAATTAAGTTAGCGTTACGTATTTTTCAAAGCCGTCCCCCCTCCCCTCCCCTCACGGCGCCCGCGCCCCGCTCCCGGTTTCTTCGACTTTTTCCTCGTGTTTCCCCTTCTTTCCCGGCGAGACGCGAATCCTCGGCCGTGCCTAAAACGCTTAGCGGTAACCCCGGCGGCGTTAATGCCTGCTAATACGACTCGCTGCGATTAAAACGGCTCGTCCCCGGGGCTGCAACCTGTTTCTCGCTTGTACCCGGGGCGGACAACCGTCGTCCGAAGCGCGGCTCTTTTTTTCTCCTTTATTTTTTCTTATTTCTTTTTCAATTTCAATTTCAAACAGTCGTCTGCCTCGAGCGAATCCCTCAGCGACGGGGTATGATGCTACATCGAATAGGAAACTCACTTGATAGCGATCGGTATCTGGGTCCAGTCGTATCCCTGGAGAACCTTGGTGACCGCGGCGCTGATCTTCTCCCCGCTGTTGGCGCCGGCCGCCGTGACCGCTGCTGCTCCACCTCCTCCTCCTCCCTTCCCATTGTTCTTCGCGTTACCACCGTTGTTGTTTACGTTGTTGCTGACTACGGCGGCGACGGTGCCGGCGGCGTTGCTCGCGGTGATCGAGCCGGACGCTTCTCCCATGACGTCGTTCATCTTTCTCTCGCGTTCGCTTCGACGATCAGGAAACTCGGCGGCGATTGCTTTATTACAGTTTTGCTCGACGAATCCGACGTTTTATCACGCACTGGGGATGCTCATCGTTCGTTGCAACGGTGTCGGCTAATCGTAATTACCGTTTTATCATGGCAAACGTCACTTCCGTTTCGCGCGAGCACGCGCGCCCGCGGGACCCTCGCCGGATTCCCTTTTCTTCTCGCCTCTTCTTCACGCGGGGTCCCTGCGGAGAAAGAGAGAGAGAGGGAGAGACGCGACGGCGACTCTCGCGTTCGAAATTAATTTCTCACTGTATTCGGAGAGGAAAGCGCGACGGGCGCGCGCGCCGTGCCGTCGCGACGGAATCGGAGTCTGCGAGGCCTCGCCGCGCCGTCTATCTCGCGAGCGAGCTTTCGCCTGAGATCGCGCGAGCCACGGCAATTCTAATCTACTCTTTCTTTGTGCAACGCGCTCGGCTTTTTGCTCTCTTTTCCCGTGGCAGCCGCGCTATCGTGCTGCTTCGCTCTCCGCTGCTGCACGGCCGTCGGGCGCCGAGGACGGTTCGAGGCGAGGCGGTTTCTCCGAGGCTGCGCTCCTCGGCCGTCAGATGATTTCGAAAGCCGCGGCTCTTCGTGGATCGACGGATCCGCTCGCGCGATTCCCGGGTTGTTCAGCTGCGTAACCGTCGGCCACAGATCTTCATTCTCCGTCGACGAACACCGGCGACGAACTCACGATTTCCACAAAACTCACTGGATCACGGACACGGGCGATCTTCGAGCGATCTCTCTCTTCTTCTTCTTCTTTTAATTTTTCTTCTTCTATCTCTCTCCTTTTCTCGCTGTATTTTTGTCTCTCTGCTCGCTGCAATGGATCACTTCCGAGTGGCACGGCGACGCTGGCCCGCGAGTAACATTGTTTGACAAAGCGATGGCGAAACAACGACAGAGAGAAAGAGAGAAACCGGTGGCCGGGCGAGGATGATTTCTAGTTGCTGGCGCGATCGGCGCTCGAGTGAGGTGGTTGCATCGCCTCGGGGCAGTTTCCACCGATTCCCTCCGACGGCGGCTGCTGGTTGGGGGCGGGGCGACGCCGAGGAGCTGGTAACACTTGTTGCTTCGCGATCGTGCCCACCGATGTGATGCCGCCGACCGAAAGGGGGGAAAGGGACACGGAACGGGGAGGAGAGAGGACCTCGTTGCCTGCGCCGGGAGCTTTCGAATGCCGTGAACGAGATCCGAGAGAACTTCGCCAAAAATCGAACGCGATTAGCCAGAACCTTCTATCGAATCATTCGAGATCGAGTTGAGACTATTATTTCATTGCGACGTATTTAATTTTAATATCGTTCTCGGCGGTATTTGCCGGAAATCATTTTTGCATAGACTCGACGAATTATTTTTATTATTTTCTTGAGATTTGTACTCGTGTTTTCACAAGATCGTAATTTATTTTTTATTCTTAATAATAAACTGAGGATTTTTATGCAGAATAAAAATTGTCTGTGCTGATTACAAGATACAGGAGATACGTAGACGTTGGGCTTGTTTTTTAATTATTTTAATTATTTGGAAATGGCGCAACTGTGCTTTTTAATTTTTTAATGGTTTTACTGCTTTGTACAAGGTTTGCTAATTTTTGTCGTATGCTCCAAAATCCATAGTTTACTCGTTATAATAGTATTACGCGTATACTATGCATTATACATTATATTATAATAGTATTATGCATATACTGTGTATTATAAATTATATTATAATAGTATTATTAATACACTATGTATTATACATTATATTATGCATTATACATACTATAATATTATACCACAGTATAGTACTCATTGTTGCTACAGTAAATTATATTTTTCACATGATCATATTAATAATAGTATCTCGCAATTGACTTCTAAATTTTTGTAGAACCGTTGAACATAAAACCAGCTACACAAGTGCCATTTCACTTTCTCCTATAACAATCTTTATCTATCCTTAACAGAATTACGATAACTCCTCATTTTTAGTACACTTTAACATATATTCCCAAGTAATTCAAATTAAAATATATCAAACGAACAAGCTTAAAATATTAATAAAAACCCGCTTCAACGAATAAACGATAAAAAAGAATATCAAACAAACAAGCTTAAAATATTAATAAAAACCCGCTTCAACGAATAAAGGATAAAAATGGCAGCAGGTCCTAAAAGACGTCGAAGTGGGTACTTTTCCAAATGGCAAGCCGCCAAGCGATCGCGTAAATTTTCGATCGCGACCGCCTCTCCTCCTCGTTCGATCCCCCCGCCGGCTATCGGCCCCTCCAGGGGTCCCTCCCCCGTATCACTTATTTCGGAGCCGTTTCTCCTCGCGGGCGACAAGAGTTTCCATGGCTACGATATCCTCTGGGAGTAGGACCAATCGGGTTACTCCTCGCTCCACCTATCTCTCCTCTCCTTTCACCGCAGGCAGCCCCGTCTCGGTTCCACCCGGTCGTTCTCTCTAGCTCTCTCCCACGCAGGAGCGCCGATTGGCCGGCCGGTCGCTGGCAATTACGACGTCATCAAGGAGGAGCGTGCAATTTTCCTGGCGATGCACCAAGCACGGCGGAGCCGTCGATGGTTCCACGGTGAGACCTGCACTCGTCCACGGGATCCCGGGGCGACCGGTGGCTACGCCGATCTTGCGATCGAGGGATCTCGTGATCGAGGGATCTTGTGATCGAGCGACGTCAAAGTTTGGCGATGACGTAGAAAATCGATCGCAACAGCTGCGCTCTTTTATCTAACATCGTCGAACTAAGATAGAGAAAAATCGATCGTTGCAGCTAAAACCCTTTCCTTCGGACATCGACTATTCCTTGGCGAGGATTTCCTTGGAACATTAATTTTAAAAAACACGATCATCTAGGTTTTATTACATATTCTATATTTTAAAGAAATTCATCTAGCGTCGCATCTCCGAGTCTTGTCAAGACTAAAATAGCTTGCATAGTATCGCAATTCCGCGCGTGATTTAACGTTCGTTGTAATTTCGAGTCCGTCGATGAAGAAGAAGGGATTATTAAATCCTGGAAGCAATCGTTATTAGAATTCAGAGTTTCGAGGCTCGTTTCTATCGCGGTCCCGAGAGATTCGTACGCGGGGATGATGGAGCTTACGCGGTACGCGATGACACGGACCCGACTCGATGACAGTGCAGAATGTCCCGTAGCTCGTGTCACCGTTGGGGGTCCGGCGGAGTTGCGGTGCCCGCCACCCGGGGGGCTACATGTGTCGGGCACCCAGTCGGCCCCCTGGTCCTCTCGTCGACGATCCTTTCAAGTGTCCGACAGAGCCGTGGCCTCTCCGGACCGCCGGGAATTACTGAAATCATTATTCGATGTATCCGCCACGGTGTCCGCCGTCTGTCCACGACGTTTCCACACACGCATCGTCCTTCGCCGCACGAAAGAACCGCGTTTTTCCGTCGTCGCGCTAGCTCGCATCTGCGACACTTGGCCCTCTCGCAAACCGAGGGGCGGCGAAGTCCCATGGAAAGGAACGCGAGAACGTTTTCGGTGCGTCGCGGTTAACCCTGAACGCGCAATAAGAAGAATCCTTGTTCCGGTTTGTTTGGCTTCGCTCGAAACGGACACGAGATACCGGGTTGTGTCCTTTTTCAGGGAAACGGTCGGCCACGCGTTTCCCGAACGTCCCTGAAAACTGCGTTCTCCTTCGCGGTGTATACCGGGAACGATCCGGTGCCGCACATATTGGCGCCACGTGCGCATTCGGGATGTTTATCCCAGGAAGAGCAAAATTCCGGCTTGGTGAAATCAATATTATTGTTCGCGGTCGGCTAAATTTGTGATCGCGGCCGGGTAATGGCGAGCGCGGGCGGCGGCGGCGTTGCAACGGCGGGGGAGGGAGAGGGAAACGGGATCGGGAACGTAAGCGACCGCGGGATGCGTCGATATCGGTGTGCAACAGTGTTCGGGGATGGGACAGATGAGACGTCGACGAAAGCCTCGCCCACGCGCGACTCGCGTCCCGTCGTTTCATTCCCCCGTCGCGGCGGATCCGCGCGCTCGTCCGCGTTTTGCGCCCGGACGAAAGCCGATCCCGTCGCCGCCGAGCTCGCCGTTTCTGCGCGCGACGGGCTCGTCGACACCCCGATAAAAACGCTGGCGATCCGTAATCCGTCCAAGTGTCTCGAGCGTTTCCGAGAGGCCGAGAGCCGCACGCGTTTTACGCTCGCGATCGCGCGGCGAGTTAATCCTGTGGAGTGCGAGAGCGGGATGGCTCTGCCCCCTTTGATCTCGCACAAAAGCCGCCACACGGCATTGACCGTGGTTTATATACGCTCATGTATGGGCCACTGTCTTTGCTAGCTCGCTCATTCATTAAATTCGTTGTATAATTAGGCTCGGCAGAAAGGACGGGACTGTCAACCCGCGCGCGGGATCCGTGTGCAGCCGCGCCGGCCACGGCGAAAGGGGAGCCCTCCGACACTCGCCCTTGGATTTATGCTCCCGACCGCTTTCTTCTTGCTCTGTTTCTCCTCCGTCCTCCTCCGGTCCTCCCTCCCCGGCCGCCTCCCCGTTCCACCCCGACGATGTCGTCGAACGGGCAAAATCGCGCACCGAGACTGTCGATCTAATTATAAAGCGGCCGGGAACGAGAAATCCTCGCGGCGTCACGGTCACCGGCGACACCCGGTCCTTTGGTTTTCCGATTCGTTCGCGCCACCACCGCCGGCCAGATAATGCAATCTAATCGCGTTCACCGACGAGCTTGTTTGCTAGGATCAAATAATCGCGGCGAGAGGAGCCTGGCCGAGAGATAATCACGATTAATAGATTCCGCGGGGCGGAACGCCGCCCCGACCGAAATTCCCGGTGTTCGCGCGCGAATCTCTGTTCGGGTGTTCGCCGTGGTCTCGCCACCGCGGACGAGACGGATCGGAGGGCAGGATCGCGCGAAGGATGCGGCGGCGCGGAGACGGTGTCCGCGGCGTAGTAGAAAAGGAAGAAGATCCTAGGTGGCTCCCCACCAGGGGACAGAGGTGGTCCACGGAACCGCCTCCGCGATCTGCCATCCAACGTTTCGAGCGTGTGCCAGACGTGTGCTCGCCGTTTCTGCTTTCGTGGACCAACCTGTGTGCCTGGTCCCCGAACGAACCTCCACAGCGACACCGGGATGCGCGTCCGTGTCTCTTCTCTTCTCTAGTCGTCAGTCAGTCAGCCATCGGAGTCTCCTTGATCCGCGCACGCCGCGTCTTCTCTCCTCCGTACGGTGCCTCGGGGGATCCTCTCTCTCTCTCTCTCTCTCTCACTCTCTTTCGCTCTCGCTCTCTCTCTCTTTCTCTCTCGCGATCGCAGCCGTCGATCCTCGCTCGTCGATTTAATTGTTCGCCAGTCGTCGGGTCGGAAGGTGCGCGCGCCAGTTTTCTCCTCCGCTCCGCGAATCCTCGTGAACGTCGAACATCGCCTGAAGCTCCGGATGGACCGAGGACACGGCCGATCGAACCGTAGCAACTCGACGTAGCCGACTTTCCTGGAGATTCGAGGCGATCTCGCGAAAGACGGAGCAGATAAACGGGGAGAGGAAAGCGACGGAAGTCGATGCCACACCGATACCGGTTCCACGCTCGAGACACAACCGGAGGGTCGGGCCCATCGATAAATTACGCGGGCATCGAGATAACCCCGGCCAGCTAATTGTCGAACCCGTCCGTCCCGGTTCTTTACGATGCGCGGCCCGAGTTTCACGTGAAAGAGGAACAAGTCCGCGATAAAGGAACCAACGATAAACCCCGGACGCGTTTCGCCGAAATTCGTTTCGGATCCGGATCGGCCGCAACGCAGTCCCGAGAGCGGTATCTCTCGGTGATTGACAACGCGGGACCCGTTGTCCGCGTCGCGAATGCGGAGAACGATAGATAAGTGATTAACGAGAGAGGATTCGAAGAGCATGGAGCCGCACCGCGATAACGTGTCGTCGGCGACGGAGACGAAAGCCGGACCGTCGACCGGGGAACCCTGCGGCAGCTCCTTGGACGACGCCGTTGGCAAGCTCCTACAAGGTTTTTATTAACATACGTCGATTACTCTTTCCGTGGTAGCTGGCATAACGGCTTCCTGACAGATCATTTCTTCGAAAAAGGGTTTTCTCTGTAATCCTTCTGTATCTTCGATCGAAATTAATTTGTTTCAAAGTTGAACTGTTTCGATTACGTTGCGATGTCTTTGTTGCGAAAATTATAGGTTCATAATTGATACAGTAATCTTATGTTATCTTAGTTATAACTAGACTGAGGATTTTACTAATTTATGGCTGAAATGAAATGACGGAACGCAGAAAAATTGTTCGAAGATTTTAAGAACTTTATTCCTATTAATTTGCTACATGCGTGCTTATAAGTAATACTTTTGTCATGCAGAGGATTTCAACCCGTTGCTCAAATAAATACTAATTTATTAAAGCAGAAAATATCCTTCTATTTAATTCCAATTTCCCGCGATTAATGCCGAAGCTTTTTATTTCGCTTAAAGATCCACAGTCAAGTGATAATTTGTTATTATTGCAATTGGTATTATACACTTGCATTACAGGTTTATTTTAAAACCTGTCCCAAAGACGAAGATTCATTCTTTGCACTATGATTTCTTTTACATTGATTAACAATACCTCATTCTTAATAATTTCTCTGAAAGAACGACAGAATTTCTATTTATATTTTCATCTACATTTATTCCTAGATTTTAACAACAGGTGAATCAAATTTTATTTCTAGTAGGTTATGCATGAAATCTGCGTTACGAGTCTGGCACGTTAAGGGGTTAAAACCGAACTAAAAGTCTGAGGCATATCAATGAAAATAACAAAATTAAGCAAGATAAATGGGTTCCAATAATTATCGCAATTAATTTTTGCAGCGGCTTCCGGAGATTTAGACAGCTTTGATACGATGATAACTATCAACCCCTTGCAGTATTACGTCTTTCAGGGCTACGTTGATTACTACTATTTCCTTAATTACTTCCTCGATGTCGTGAGATGATTCTTCTGTCACGATTGTCCTCGGTTTCTTTCATTTTCAAATTTCGAAAATATAGAATTTCATAGAAATGATTGGCAGCTATATTTGTCGAATCGTGCGTGAAACGCTCGTCACGAGTTTGACTCGTAATTACGGTGCGAGGGGTTAAAAGCTGTCGACAACAGTGGAAATCGTTATTAACACTTTACCGACGGGTAGCCTATAAATCGGTTATCATGGTAACCAATAATTTAGTATGAATTATTAAGAAAAACGTGTTAGATTGTACTATCGTAAGCTTCGATATTACTATATAATTTTATATAGTAATAAAATTTAAAAAGTTAATAAAACAAATAAAGTCAAAATAGAAACGTAAATGTAACGTTAAGCTAAATTTTTACGACCGGTCGCTAAAGCGTTCAAATGAATTTTGGTAATGGTAGACGCTCGGTAGAAAATACAAAACGAAGAATTGCTAAGTTGGCAGCTTGCTGCCATGCGGAAAGAATCCGCTGGACGCGGTGATATTTCAGGCTTATGGGAATCGATCGAGCAAAACGAGGCGGACGAGGAGCACACGGCTCATGTGCGTCGGGTAGCGGTGCTCTCCGTGCGAGACGCGGTCTCGTTTGCCCGAGGATGCTGCTGGCGGGTTGTCTTCATCGAGTCGTTTAGAGAGGACACTTTAATTGGCGCTGAAAGCCGGCTTCGGTGGCCGCGCGCCGTTCTCAGATTTATCCTCGCGATATACCCGGGGCACGGATGGAAGGAAACGCGGCACAGAATGATGGAGGAGGACCGGCGACGGTGGACGCGGCGGGGTCCCGGGGACGGGGCGGACCGCGGAAAAGACGATTCCGAGGAAGATTCGAAGAGCGGCAGGTGCTGCGAGCAGAGCGAGACCGCTGAACGCTTGCCACCGACGCTAATTATGCTAGGACGAAATTAAATCGGAGACATCGGACTCGGGTGGAGAGCAGCACCTCGCGAAATATGGCGGAAGGTGGAGCCAAGAGGGCAACGGGAGCTGGGCGTGATTTCGGGTGACGCATCGTCTTCCGACTGTCCTCTCCTTCCAAACGGAGACTGGACTCTCTCTCTCTCTCTCCTCGCGGATATGAGAGAATTTACGAGAGATTTCTTTGGTCGCAGATTGTTCGTTGATGTCGATCCGCGGGACGTCGATCGGCGGGAAGGGGCGCGGAGGATCGACGAGTGGCGGCACGTGGCTAGCCCGCTGATCGACGACGCGAAGGTGTCGATCCGTTGAACGGGTGCCCTCTCGTTAACGAGACGGATGGGCCCGTGGCCACTGTCGGTTTTGTAAAGGAGTTAATGTAGCAAGAGTCGACGACAGGTCGGCATTGACGAGCGGGATGCCGAGACACACCGGTTCATTCAACGGGCCACAACCCCCTTATTGTGCGGCGCGGTCGCGATCTTCCCTGTGCAGTCGTTCACGCGGAGGAAAAGTATCCGTGTTCCCTCGGACCGACTCGATCCCATCTCGTCAAATTAATCAATTCGTCGTTAGCGCGCGTGTCCGTCTCGAGCCGCGGCGATCGAAACGGATCGTCGCAGGATCGCGTCGACTCTCGGGACGCGGAGGGAGACGAAATTGACACCACGTTTTGCAGGATGTTTTTACGCGCGGCCCCCCTCTCGGTTCTACCACGAATCACGCCACGGTTCGGCTACCGTTCGCGCGAAACTTTTTCTATTCCCGTCGCTTTTTAGGGTGCGCGAGCCCTTCCGCGTTTCCACGGAAAATATATTCTGGTCGGGTATCGGCGAGAGGACCTCCAGCGGAACGTGAAAGGAGCCGACAGAGGGGCCGCGTCGGTGAACCGTGTCCCTATGGTAATTAGCTCCTACCGAAATCCACCGGGCCCTCGCCGGGGTACGCTCCTGGTGACATTTCGACCCACGTGCACCGTCCCTCCCTCTACGTCTTAACGATCGCCGATGCGACAATTGGAAGCAGAAACGCGCGCACACTAAGAGACGATCCTCCATACGGTCTCTTCCTCGTTTCTCCTCTCTCTCTCTTCTCTCTCTGTTTTTCTCTCTGTCTCACTCTGTTTTTTTCTCTGCCTTACTCTCCTCTCTCTCTTCTCTCTCTGTTTTTCTCTCTGTCTCACTCTGTTTTTTTCTCTGTCTTACTCTCCTCTCTCTCTCTATCTCACTCTATTCTCTCTCGGTTTTTCTCTCCGTCTCACTTCCCCTCTCTCTTCCTTTTTCGCGTTTTTTTGTAGTGAACCTTGGAATCTCCGGGGACTTTAGTGAGCGTCGCACATAAAATAGATTTATACGCTGGATTCGTTTTAAGGAGGCGAGCGACTTTATTAGTCACCGCGAACTCGTTTCCCACGACGAAACACGCTGCTCCTGGCTCGTGTGTGTGTTTCTTTTTACGTCGAAGCACGCGAAATATTTGAAAAGGAGACGCCAAGATCGAACCCGTTCGACGAACCGCGATGGCGAACGAATATGCGTCGTCGATACCGTAGGAGGAAATGGTTCGTTATTTTCCTCGTGGTATGTTGTAATCGCAGTGGCGAGCGATGATTTATTGTATCTTTTCCAATCGTTATTGTTTTCACAGAGTTTAATTATATTAGTTGAAGAAGACATTTTATTCCGAGAGGACATATTTTATGCATTTCATTGATTAATAAAAAGGTCTAATTGAAAGATAAAATAGTGGGAAGTATTGAAGTTATTCGCATAATTAGGCATGATTCTAGTTATTTTTTTAGTTCCTTGAATTTGTATACTATAAAGAATTACTACAAAATGGAGGGAGTTCATTATAAGCATCTTCGCGTTATTGTCTTTAAAATAGGTAAATTGTTTTTACCAAAGGATCACGATTATGGTCTTTTAATGTCCTCGCTTAATTTCATTTCTTTGGAGTCTGAAAGAATCAGTACAAATCTATAATTTATGTAAATGTATTCTCGATTTATTAAGTCAGCACTACCCTTTACATCTCCTCCTATCTATCGAGATACAATGCGATTGATCCCTTTTACAGGACACTTCAATTTCTTAATGACAAAAGCAATAATATAGACGTGTTCGCAGCGAATATCAGAATATTGCTGATTCTGTAATATCAACCCCTTGCGCTACAATAACGAGTCATGCTCGTGACATTTTCGTATATAGTGTGATAAATATGACTGCCGATCATTTCTTCTAAATTGAAATAAAATTTGAATCTCTTGTCGTGAAAATTTGGGAATGAAAATAAACGAAAACAAAAATCCTCACGATTTCATCAGGGAAATTATTAAGAACAAAGTCGTTATAATTTCTGCTACAGTTTTGTCAAATACTGCAATTCACTGGTTATTATTATCATTGGTTCGTTGATAATACACTGACAAAATATATTTCCGGATAATTTTCTATCTTATGGGGGAGTATTGCAAAAGAATCTCTCGGCTGCTAAGAGTTAACATTGGCTCTGTGTTATTTACAGTAACAATTGCCGTATATATAGATAAAGAAGGATAGCAGGAAAGAAATAATGAAATAAATAAAGAAAACAATGGAGAAGATAGGGAATAATGAAATAAAGAAAGAAAGAAAGGAAGAAGGAAAGAAATAATGAAACAAAGGAATGAAGTAATAAATAAACGAACAGTCGAGGCTTTTCCAAAGAGAGAGGTTTCGGGGCCGGAATAATCTCCCTCTAAGCGGAGGTCCCATTTAGCGGGACAGAGAGGAAGTCGGCGATAATTAGTCTCTCGATGCGCGCCTACGATGCGACGATAAAGACCACCGTGCTCGAGGAACTATCCTCGATTCGAGGCTCGTAGATCGCGACGAAGAAACGCGGCGTCAATCAATCCGGAACAATATCGACTGCGCAGAGCCAACGACTAACACTACTCTTTTATTTACAAGTACTTTCCGTGCGTTGGCAGTGTGTGGAACTATGGAGTAACTTTCTCGTTTTTACAGGCTACGACTGGACGCTACTTCCGGTAACGTCTCGCGCGGGAGGCCGAAGAAGCGCGCACGTCAAGCGTCCGATGAACGCGTTCATGGTTTGGGCGCAGGCAGCCAGACGAAGACTGGCCGACCAGTATCCGCAATTGCACAACGCCGAGCTGTCGAAGACTTTGGGGAAACTGTGGAGGTAGGGTCGCTTTATTGTCGTTGTCCACGCGCGGCTACGGTTTTAATCAGGGCCGCGTGATCATTGAGATCTGGTGTGGTCCGACAGGATTCTGAGCGACGGCGAGAAGCAGCCGTTCGTGGAGGAGGCAGAGAGGCTGAGGAACGCGCACAAGAAACAGCACCCGCATTACAAGGTGATTGTCGGACTGCGGATTATTATGCGAGATAAAATGGAGCCATTGTGAAAAATAAAAATTGACAGAATAAACCGTTTCTCGCGTCGAAAATATGTACTGTGATAACGTAGTTAAAAAATTGGTCTCACGTCTTGACAATTTTATATATCGGCTACGCTATAGTCCGCAGTCTACCGATTATAAAGAGCCCCTGTCAATTAGTGCTATTTTGGCAGACGGTTTACTTCACGAAGAAAATTGTTGAATTCATCTTTTTATCCTTCATCGTGGCGAAATAAAATTACATTCCGTTTGAAATAATTAAAAATCGAATGATCTCGAAAATTTTAGCGAAACAATTTTGTCCCTGCGTTAATGCGTTGTTTTATGTAAAATACGTAGGAGATATATTTGACTATTTTCTTCGTTTACCTGTTACCTGAAATGGCACTTATCAATGGCCACCCTGTAGGTGTTCTACGACATTCGATTAATTGCTTGCAGTACCAGCCGCGTCGGAGGAAACCGAAACCGGAGGAGCAGATGGGTATCGTGATGCACCATCGCGGACCTCTGTCCTCGCCGGGCACTTCGCTCGACTCCACCAGCTCCTCCGATTGCACGTACCCACGCTTATACCCGGACACGAGCCTGAAGACCTACGACAGACCGACCTACCACGAGACCAAGGCCACCTACGACCTCTCCAGGTCGTCCTGGCCCGGCGACGCGGCCAAGTACCCCGTCGACCACGAGGGCAAGCCGTACGAGCCGAACGCGAAGTGCTACGAGACGGTCAAGTACCACGAGGTGGCGACCGCGAAATACCACGACCCGGTGCCCAAGTACTCGGAGCTGCAGGCGAAGCCCTACGATCTACCCAAGTACCCCGAGACTCTCAAGTATCCCGGAGACGTGACCAGTCCGAGCAAGTCGTACGCGTGCGTCCACAGTCAGTATTATTCCGCGCCGGAAGGGTACGCGATGCACGAGGAGAACGATTACCAGACCCAGCCCGTCACCACTCACTCCTTCTATCCGTACATTTCCGCGTCCATGACCCAGCCACCCTATTACATGGGCCCCCGGTAGATCCCGAAAGTCGAGCGGGCTCGTTTAAACGATCCACGTCCGATCGAACCTGCGGCCGAATGCTTAATTAAATGTCAACTCTTTGTGCTCGGATGACGCCGGTTTCGGAGATTCTGCTTTAACTCTAAATTTCAAATAAATATCACAGGTATCGCGCAAAACATTTCGCAGTATTTTCAAAGAAATATATAAACGAATTCTACAATTAGAACGCCGTGTGGTACGATCTACTGTCTCGGTGTCACCGCACCGAGTGCGAAACTTTCACGAGCGAAGGATTATTAAAAACTGTTTCGTTTAAACAGCATCCTCTCCGAATTCCGGATCGAAGAACGAACGAAGATCTTTGGTTAATCGTAGAATGAGTGTGTGGGATCTCGGATAGATTCGTTAGATTGCTTCGTGTTTCTTTCTGTTCTTTGCTATTTATTATTCGACGCTGGAGTCTTTAAAAACAAATTAATAAAACATTCTAAAATCTTGAGTCAACAAGGATTAACAAGGAAATTCTCTGTACACTGTATAATATAATACTCTCGCACGCATGAACCGTCTCCCTCCGAAAATCGAGCGCTAAATAGAAAATTATTGGGATTCGGGTTGTAAAATAAACGATGAAAAATTGTGCGCGATCGTCGGAGCTAAATCATCGGGATCAACTCGACGGCAAACGCTTCAGGAGATTCGCAGGGCTTGAATCGGGCGCGGTGCAATCGTATCTAAAGGGTGAGACACGAATCTAATGGAACGGGACGAGTTGTACCGCCTCCACGATTCAAAAGATGTAGAAACATATACATGTACGCATTTAAGTATCATAGTCGAGCACAGCAGCTAATTCTTTAATTTGATCCCTATTCGCGTGTATGAAAGCTTTCGTGGTCCATATCATCTCGGCTAATATCTCGTCGCTCTTCTCGTCCATTTTGACGTCTTGGGAGAGTTGAGGGTTGAATCTATAGTAAGGCACTCCTATCATCGAACACCAATTCCTGGCGCGATCAACGATCCTGCCGTCGCAGGCTGTCGCCTGATCTACCAGCAGCTCCGCTAGCGCGGATATTCCCATGGCCAACTTGGCGGTGTCCCATAGAGTCTCCGGTCGGAAGATGTCGATCTCTTTCAGCGGACTAGACGGGATCAGTCCTGTTCCGAGGGACACGACCAGCGACAGAGGCGTGTCTTGTTTGTTCATAGCTCTAAGAGCAAGGTTGTACTCGTTGATCTCGGTAATCGCGTCCAAGGTGGGATTGTTTGCTATTAGACCACCATCCAGGAACTTGCCGAACGCTCGGAAGTAAGACGGTGCGGCGCCGGTTGCTCTAGCAACTTGCCATACCAGCTGCTCGTAAGGATTTAATGGATCGAGAGCATTGGATTCTTCTTCAGTAGTCTGGAGGAGCGAGCTCGGCGATTCGTAGTTGCGGAACAAGTGAAGCTCCACAGGTTTCTTCTTCGCCAGTACACCGGTGATCATTACCTTCGGGTGCTTGATATCCGACATGACAGTGGTCTCTCCTAGGCAATCCTTCAATACGGTCTCCAATGGTTTGCTTTGGTAGGGTCGCGTGCCGATGAAGGCTTCCTCCTTCAAGCGGAAGTACAGTGCTTGGCACTCGCGCAAGGACTTGCCGCTCGCTAGTCCCAGAGCCAAAATCCCCCCTGTCGATGTGCCAGCGATCCAGTCGAAGCATTTCAAGATGGGCTTCTGAATAATTTCCTGAATTTCCAGAAGAGTCTGCACGAGGACCAGTCCGCGAATTCCGCCACCGTCTAGACAAAGTAGCCGGCCGCCCACGATCTGATGATTTTTCTTCGAGGACATTTTGTCCATGCCGTTGATGTACAGCATCTGGTCCAGGACCGTTCGCGGCGCAAGCGTTGGCGGCTCCGGGGGCGCGATGCCGTTGAAATTCTCGTTATACTTGCAAGCAATTGTGCAATCTTTCATTTCCGGTGGACACCGACTGGCCCCAACAGCGTCCAGAATATACAGGATCTTCTGACCTTCGGTGGCGTCGACTTTCACTAGATGTCTTGGCGTTTCAGATTTCTTGTTCTTGGCGTTGATGTGCGCTCCGAAGCAGATCAGCATCTGGACGATTGCCTCGGTGCCTTCGTGGACTGCTAGATGCAACGGCGTGTCGCCGTTATGATCTACTATATTTACGGAAGCCATGTGGCTCAAAAGGGCCACCAGGCAAGGCAGCCGCTTCCTCATCGCCATTATGTGCAGTGCGGTCCGACCGTAGAAGTTCAGAGCGTCGATGTCGCAGTTCGTTTCAATCAGGGCGTTGATCACTTCTCTGCTCTGAGACCAATGCAGCGGTGTGCCACCGTACTGCATGTCTTCTATGTGGAGAACGTTGCGTTTGCTGTGCAGCAGGTCGCCCACGTATCCTGGACTGGAAGGCTGACCTTCGGTCGCTGGTATATTCACGTCCGCGCCGATCAAGAGCAGCGCTTTCACGCATTCGGGCTTATTGTTCAAACAGGCAACGTGAATAGGCGTGTGCCCGTCGCTGTTCCTGCTATTTAGACTAGAAGGAAGGTCTCCACCAAGAGCTAGAATTATTTCCTTGGTAGAGGTGGCTGCATAATGGTAGACCGTATTTGCTCTGTGGTCCAGGTGCTCCAAGGAACTCTTAGCTTCTATCAGCATCTGAACCGTTCTCAGATTGTTAGTTTGCACTGCTACTTGCAGTGGAGAGATTCCACTCTGTACGTCTCCACTGTTTAAATGGCTATTGACCACAGCGTGATTAAATGCATTGTGGAGAGCAAAATGCGCTGCCAAATGTGCTAGCGTCCACGAAGGATATTCTACTAGAATGTCACACAGCATCTGTATTTTGGGAACGTTGCACACCTGAACATGAAATGACAATAATTAGCGGAGCAGATGTTTCTAAATAGAGTTTGAATTAAAGTAAATTACCTCTCTGCAAATCTGTGTTAACACTGTAATCTTGTCTTTGTATATAAGGAAATGGTTTTCCGTTTCTTCTCTATTTATTGATCGATAGAGACTGAAAGAAATATATTGTAGTCAATATACAAAACAGAGCAGAGTTCATCGGATCAATGATAAGAAAAACGATGAAGCTACCTGTATGCTTGATGCAATGTTTCCGTGCAAGGCTTGTGAAGCACAATATCATATTTTCTATTCTCTTCATCCGCACCATACAGCACCATGGCATCCTCGCGAGCGAGAATACTTCGATTGCTGTACTGTTCCGAGTTTACTTCTTGCACTAAATTCGACGGTACATGTGGTTTCGCGATACTTCGGAACATATTGCTGGCTATTGAGCCTAACCAAGCCATGGCTGAGAGATTTCTGGTTTCAGGTTATCCACAGGAGTATATGACAGCAGACAGGATTTTACTTAACTTCACAGCATCACCGTGTTATATAAAATTCGAATAATCATTTCTAAGAAACCGTCCCTACGATGTATTGTCCACCATGCAAGAAAGAGATTAAGAGAGGTCTTCGGTCGTAACCTTGGGTAAAAGTCGATACAAAAGCAGTGTCACGGTCAAAATACAAAACAAATATTCGGGGGCACTGGTGATACTGGATTTCTCGGGTGTCACTCGCTTTCTTATTATAGGTGGGTAACTCGTTAAAATCATATACGAAATTACGCAGCTTCAGCATAGAAATAATCACTGATGCAAGGTGCAATTCATATTTATATTCGCGTCGATGGCGCAGATGATTCATGCGTTGGTAATGTTTGCCGTCTTGTTTCTGAGAATATGTACGGATCGCGGCAAAAATTATTCGCGCAATGACGCTATGCATCGTAATGGTAGCGCCATCCGTGGTAAAACGTTCAAACTGGTAGACAAGCATTATAACATGTAAGACAAGGAAAGACAGACTGTACAGGGGTAGAATGCGTGGCGGTAGGCTCGACGCGCCATCTAGAATAGTTAGGTTAAGATAAATGTAACTAGGTTAGAATAAAATATAACTAGTCATTAGCATAGTTAGTTTTAAGCCATTAGGTTAAGTTAGTTGTATTCTACCCTTAAGCAAAAGCGCCGTCGACGTGGGTGTTTAAAGAAGCATAGAATATTCATTCATTCTTCCTACATCCGCCCACGCATCAGAACGTAATAAAGCCTGTTTCATACTCTGACCTCAAGTCCAGTTATTTCCGCGTGTGCGCACTGAACCACGGTGGAGAATAATCCCACAAATAAAGTACTTGTAGCACCATCTACGGTGACAAGATTAAATTAATTTTTCCCATACTTTCCCATGTGTAAGACAAGGACAGAAATAGTGTTCGACAAGGGGTAGTAAATACATAAATAAGTATAAATATAAAAATACACAACAAAAAGCAATACAAAAATAAAACATCATCGTATAAATAATTAATTTTCTGTCAAGTAATTTTTGGAATTGAAAATATTAAAATGGACTCGTATATTTTTTAATAATTTGATACCTGAAGAATCACAGCATATATTCTTTTTTATTAAAAATCTTATCAATTTCATTGTCTCTTTCGCATCTTACTAGTTGCATTCTGTTTCACAGTAACGTAATAAATTCTATATTCTATTTTACAATAATACAATAAATATTACGTTCCACTTCGCAATAATGTAATACAGTTTAATTGACTGTTCTGCTTTACTCTCACAACAATGGATTCAGCAGATCCACTATTACAACGTATTATATTATATAATTTATTTTAACTCATAGGACTCCAATTGCCAGTTGCAGACTTCTTATAGTGTCGTCATTTGTTCCTTGTTTACACATACTTGGGAAATCTGAAACAAATTGATGCGGTTAATTAATTATATGATATGTGTTTATATTATTATATTATATTACATTTATATATATATATATATATATATATATATATATATATATATATATATCCATGAAAATACATTTGTGTGGTTCTTACGTGTTGCATTTTCTTGTTTTACATAAATCTTACCACGTTCAATCAACTAATCATTATCCCCGTATAAAATATTCAAGTTCTCTGTGCTCGCAGAAATTTTGCGTACAGTATACACCCTGCAAAGATTATCATAAGTAATTCGGTAAGAGTACCAATTTATTATGTGCTTGATGTTTCAATTATATGTATGTATGTATGTGCTTAGCGTGAAATTACCTGATTCAAGTGGTCTGCCATTATGTATCCCAATCGTCTTTGGTACATTTATATGTTACATGATCTACTATCCACCCTTTCTTATCTCTCTTTACTCTTTATACTCTTTACTTCATGTAATTAAATTAAATCAGCGTTTTATTCTATTCAACGGACAATACGTACAAATATATTAACAGTTACTCGAAAAGCTTGAGCATCGCCTGTTAGGCTCGATCTGTCATCGAAAATCGAGAAACATAAAAACTCCTATCGACGTGCGAGCATTAAAATATAAAATGGGGGGTAATGCGGAAAATAAAGTGTTCTATTTACAAATCAAGAATCTCTTATTCATCAAACGTGTTGACAATGTGTTCCATGTTTAGGGGCTTTCTCTCTCGATTAACAAACATAAATCAATTTGATCATCGGAACGTGTTTCTTTCTCCGTTGCTGTTTATCCACGCCGTTTCTGTTCCATTCGTATTTCTGTTGTACCTTTTTATTATTTTCGTTATATATTTTTTTATTTTTTTATTTTTTTTGATAAAAAATTCAACACTCGTGATTCTCTGATAGATATATTCCTTTCCTGTTTCAACTTATTACATATCTTAAGCTACAAAGAGAAACATTTTTTTGTACTTATAATAACGTTACACAGTGAACACACTAAAAAATTACTAAAAATCAGATTCACGGTCCGGGTATCTCGGGAATTGAAAATATTCTTACCTTTCCTCTTAACGTTGCGATTTTGAAGTCATAGAGCAGATTCGGTATCTATATGTATGTGTACATATCTGTATCATATACTTATACATACATACATATATATATTATTATTATTATTCCTATATATTTGTATTATTACATAAGTACATATAACATAATTATGTCGTTATAATCACATTATATATAATTAGTATAATTTATAATTATATGATACATATATAATGTATATATTTACGCGTGTGTCAGTGTGTACGTATGCGCGTGTGTGTTCCGTTTTTGTGTGTGTGTGTACGTGTCTGTCTGTATAATTTTCCTTATATCGCGGTACGATAGTCTTCGTTCCTTAAAAAAAAAATGAATCTCCATCGATCCAATTATATTTCGTAAATCACCCTGCTAAGATTTCACAGCAATGTTTAGTGTTCACACAATAATTCGTGTTCTCCTATCGGTGCCCTTTTTTTTTGCGGGAGAATGTCCGGCTTTGAAAACGAAACGGGGAAATAGCGGCCGCAGGAAAAACTATTCTTTTAAACGCGTCCGAATAGAATCCTCCCACTCTCGAGTTCGTGCTCTCTGTTTCTCCTTTTGTTTTTCTTTGTTTTTTCTTTTCTATCTTTTTGTTCGAATAATCGCGGATCGTGGCTCCAAAGAAAGCGTCGTAATCAATATAAACAGCAATCCACGGCTACGTGGGTACAAGTGAATGGCGTAATTAGCGTCTAACGATACGTTTTGTGGCAATCCGCTAAATTGTCAAGTGTCGTGGCACACTTCGAACAGAATCTAGAAACCATCGGCACAAGCTACAACGTGCTGCCACGGTTCGATTAACAAGCCGTCCCTCCTCTAGAAACTCCCCTAATCGAACGAATTCCAGTGCGAACTCTGTTTTGCCATTCCGACCAAGCCGCGAGGACTCGCGAAAACAACCGCGCCCAGAAATATTCAAGCCGTGAATATTATTTTTCGAACGGCTATAATTTATATCAAATCTAACACTAAGCTAACCGACGAACGCGCGCCGCTTCGCGAGAACAATGGGACTGAATTTATCGAGACCGTTCGTCGTCTTCTTTACATTAACCCCTGGGTTACAAAACGTTCCATCTAAATTCTAATTTTACGACGGTCGTACTTAATTATTAATATTGAAACTGAAACAAGAATTAACTTCGGTCGTGACAGAGTGAAGTTTTATTAATATAAAAATCAAATTTGGTTGACATAGATAATCAAAAATCCTCATTGTCCAAAGGTTAACCTTAGCTCAAGTATAGTGATTTGTTTAAACGTCTAGCAGTTTCGATAATTGAATGATAGTATCGCAATAACGGCGTTAGTTCTTTCCAAAGTGAATTTAAATAATTTCTGGTAAATAAATGAGTAAGAAATCGGAACGCAATGCGATCGAGTCCTCGCGAGCTTCGTCAGGATGCGGGAACTCTGTGTTTTCATTAATATTGGAAACATGTGTGCGTAAATGAACGTAACCGATTACAGAAAGTACGAGCCAATTAGCACTGGACGTATCCCGGAGGGCGTTCCCTCCGGCAATCAAAAATCTTTCTCTATCCTCCCTCGTCTCTTTTTTTTTTGCTTTTTTCCCACTTTTCTCTGTGCAACCTTCTTCGCTCTACGAATTCGATACGGTTTGTTGGACAATAGGAGCACAGCGAACGGCGGCGCGACCAGACACCTGGGCAAAGTATGCTCGTCGAGCGTTGAATAATAAACGGGTCACTTTATTTGTTCGAAATACGTGTGTACTCCATGAAACATATCTCCAACAGTTCAATCGTCGAACAGAAAATACTTTTTATTTCACATATCTCGAGGGTATAAACTGAAAAAAAAAAGAACGAGGATCACTCCTAATTAATTAATTAATTAGACTCCGTCGCTCCGAATGGTTGACCGATAATAGGAGTCGTGCACGTCGCACACTTGAAATACTTTGTTCACGTCGTCACGCGTAGTGCCGAAAACAATATTTCAAATCTGTCTCGTATCAATTTCACCCGGCTCAGGCTGTAACGAATCGAAGCGCGCTAGAAACAACGGGGTTCAATGAAATATCGAGGAACCAAACGAAACGATTGCAGTGTGTATATCTCTTGTCCGTTACAAACGGGACCGTTTTCGCCGAGGTAAAAGCAATCGGATCCTACGGGGTTTTCACGCGCAAAAAAATGGCCGCCGTGGCGGCCGCCCGGCGAAACGAATGCAATTTCGATTTGTCCCGTGTGCGAAGTGGTTCCCGAGGTTAAAATCTCTCTTTCTCTCTCTTTCTCTCTCTCTCTCCCTCTCTCTCTCTCGCACGCGCTTTCTCTCTCTCTCTCTATCTCTCTCTCTCTTACGATCTCGTAACGACTAAACCTAGAATCTCATTAGAATTAATCTCCGCAGTTTTTATAATAGTTCCGCGCGTTTGTCCGCCCTTCGACAAATTGGCCCACGGCAAGCACAATGTTTTGTTCTCCGCTCTTTTGTCTTTCTTCTTTTTTTTTTTATTTTTTACAATTTAAAAAATCTTCGGCGTCCCAGCCCCCGACGGTTTTTTTTTCTTTTTAATATTCTATACTTCAAAATCGCCGTTCCTCACGTCCCCGCACAGTGTCCTGGACACCAAACCGAAAAGAAGAACATAGTTCACGGATATACATATTTATATCATCTTCGATTCGTTAGATCCTTCGTTTCTTTTTTTCTCCTCGCCTCGTTTGCGTTTTTTTTCTTTTTCTTTTATTTTTTCTTTTTTTTGTTGTGTGTTGTTACTTCGGCTAGATTTCGTAAGATGATAACGGTGGGATTGGGCCCCGCGACAGGGCTCGGCTTCGTCGCGAGTCGTTTCTCGCGATTCGAATCTCTCCCGTCGCGCTCGTTCGTCGTTTCGATCGACCGATCGAATCGAATCTCTCTTTTTTTTGCCGACGATCGTCGCCGAGATAATCACGCGGATCGAACGATCGTCCGAGTCCGATGTGAATTTTTCCGATGATTTTGTTTCGCGAGAACATCGACGAGCAACGTCGCGGCGACGTTGCTCGAAGGATCGGAGAGAGATGTTCATCGGCGAAATCGTAGAAAAATTTGCCTTCGAAGCGGGAGCGAACTCTTCCGGAGACTTCGATGCCTGGTGAAATCGTCGACGAATGCGACATCGCGATTTTCAAGGGGAACCCCGGCGAGAGCTTGCCGGCGTTCGTTTACGGACGCGGTAAATGATTTTATAGACTGCGGATCTGCGCGCGAAATCAAAATAGCCCGCGCGAGTCGAACAGGAGCCAGATAGAAACGTCTCTCGTCGTTCGATGGCTACGGTGAAAATGGAAATAGTATACGTTTCGTGAATCCTGCGAGTTTTCCTACGGTGTCGAGTCTCACCTACTGCTGGTCAATGGGTTTCGAACCCTGGACGCCTTTTGAAGAGTCATTGATCTAATCGAAGCGGAATGCGATCGTCTACCCGATCTTATCGCGAGCCCGCGAAATCCGCAGTCTCTCCCCCCCCCCCCCAGCCGGCTTCGAATCGCGACGGATCGGTGCCGAATGATCTCGCGCGAACGTCCCGAAGCAATAATCGCTCCGTAACGTCGCGGTCTCGCCGTTACCACGCTAGTGTCCCTTCGCGCCGCTACGAAACGGCCGTGAAGCGGTGCCCGATCCCGGAACGGTACCTCCCCGTGTACCAACAACATATAAAAACATGAAGGTGATTGCCTGGTTCTGAATTACGAAGAATGAACGTGATACGCATATATCGTCGCGAATTAATTAAGTTTACGGGTGTCGTTTACGCGACCAGTCCGGCGACACGTTTTCCTCCTTACCGTTCCGTCGACGTCTCTCTTCCATTCTCTCACAGACGCACGCGCTCTCTCTTTCTCTCGTTCTCTCTCTCTCTCTCTCTTTCTCCCATTTTCTCTCGCTCTCTCTCTCTCTCTCTCTAAACAGTGACACAACGTTTACAATTCTGGGGGTGTTGTGGGGGTGGTGGCGGCGTAGGTACATACTTCGGGTAGGTTAAAATCGCGACGATTTCCGGTTCCTGTCGAACATGTCACATCGCCGGATAAGTGTACACGCGCACGAGCGCGGCTAATCAACGTTTATACAATCGGGGTCGTCTGTGTTCCGCGCGCTGGTTTTCGTTAGACTGCGGATCCCGATGCGTCGGCTAATCGTGCCATCGACCCGATGGGAAATCGTCGATCGAAACGGAGGCGCACAGTGCAGATACAATTGTTCTGGTCGGGGGAGACCGGGCTCGAAACATACACGGCTGCACGGATAGCTCGTCCCTTCTTCGATCGTTTCAGCCGAGCGAAGAGAATCGTCGATTGGATCGTATTGGCCGGCTTCCAAATAAATCGCGACGGACGAACTTTTCGGGCAGCCCTCTTCTAAAATTTCCATCCGTCCCTTGTCTCGCCAAGAGTCCCCGTTTCAATTTCACACAGTTCTCACTGATTCGTTATAGCGTATTCTACAGTTCCTGTGATCGGTTTCGATTGATTCATTCGGATTCGCGTGATCCCGTCGTGCTCGTCGGTTTCCCTTTGCAGGCTGTTCGCGAGGTTCCCCTCGTTTTCGACTATCGTGCGGAATGTGAATTCGGAACAGCCCACTAGCGAAGCGAACGGTGCGGTTAAACAAGGCGAAACATCGAGCGATCGTAGACTATCAACGGAGAGACATAATCGCGGTATTTTTACAAGCTCGTATTGCCCGACGACTCCAGGAGCGCGCGTTACGAGGAGAACTTTTCGAACAGCCTGATCGTTGTCTCCGAATCACGTCGATCTTTCCACGACGATTTCACGGTAGATCGGTCGTGAAACGAGGGACGGATCAGGGTTAACAAGCGAAGAATACTATCGACCCTGCGTTACAAATTTCCTCCTTTCTCCAGTCGCCGTTTCGTCTGACAGCTTCGCGCTAAACCTACCAATGTCTAACGGCGATTCATCAAATTGACTCGTAAGAATTACAATCTAGAATTCGTCCAAATTTTCCACAATTTTTATAGTAGCTCACGATCGAATAAAGAGATCAACGACTTTTGATGGAAGTAGCTTCATAACTTCAGCAGTTGTAAAATAAAAAGTGTGAAATCGTGTCATTCGACCGGCGACGGTAGGTTCAGCGTTAAGAATCATCCCTCCTACAATAATAACTGCGACCGACAGTGTCCCGACGTCTACGCGATAGTTTTGAGCAAGATTTTGACGCGAGATTTATGGTGCAAAAAGTCTGATCGTAACTCGAGCAACCGCTTGTCCCGACGTGAAACGTCCGCGCGACCCCCGATCCTCCTCGATGGCCGAGCAAGATTTCGTTGCGCGAATCCGACCACTAACTCGTTGAGCACCACCTGTCCCTGGTTGTAAAAATGCTGGCGACTCGATCGATCGCGACGGCTATACAAAATTGTCGGTGCAAAAAATGTCTCTAGCTCGGCAACATAGGTACCACGTTGATCACGATGTAAAATAGCTACGAATCGACGATAACCTGACAGCGGTGCAAGATTTCGCGGCGACGGGGCTAGTCGCAATAGTGAACCGGCCCGGTTTAGTTCTCGCTCCCGGTCTCCCTAGACGGTTTTATTTTTCTAGCTAGCAGGCTACACACGGGGAACTCGATCGAACGGAAGTTTGACACGACGCACCGATCTCTCTGGTGACAGGGTTCGCCCGGAAAAAGACCCACGGGGACCGGCGGATACATCCGCAGTCTAGGCAACGTTCGTCTGCCCGCGTTCGAGGGGCACCCTCGTTTCGAGCTCCATCCCCCCCTCCCCTCCCGGGGGTGTAAAAACTCGCGAGCCCGGCGAATCGATCTCGGCGCGGCTACACCATCCTCGTTTAATTCACGATAAGAATACATATATATAATTAATCAGCGTTTAATTGGTTTTTTTTTTTTTATGTCAGTCGTTATTGAGCAGGACGTTATACTGATCCGACATTGCGCTATACGAACGAATCTGACGAATGAGCAAAATCAAAGGCGTGCGTAACGCGGCGTTTCGGAAACCGATGCTTGGTTGTGACAAATATGTCGTCGTCTCTCGTCTCTCCAACCGGCGCTCGCACGCGGCCAGCGTTTGTCTCGCGCTGTCACGCAGTTTTTTCATCTTCGTTATAATACTTCTTCCCCTCCCCTCCCCCCCTTTTGTTTCTTCTCCTCCCCTACCCAACCCTTTCATCGCCTCCTTCTCTCTCTTTTTTTTTGTTTGCGGTAATTCTTTTCTTCGAATCTTTCGTCTAAACCTTATCGAACTAGAAATCTGGTGGCGAACAACCGAGGACAACGATACGATAAACGATAACTCGTTCGCCGAAAAACGGAAAAACAGTTTATATATATATATATTTATATATATTTATAATATATGTATCGAACAAACGTCCGCGTGCCAGAACGGAGAAATGAATTTTCAGGCCCCGGCGACGGGACCCGGCGGAAACTTAACAATGTTAATTACACGCGCACCCGCACGATGGAAGATTCGTTTCGATGGACTCTCGACTCGTCGCGGCGGGTCTCTCGTTTACAACGGTGACAAACAATCAAACGTAGCACGCATGCAGAAACGGAAAGTTCCATCCCTCTTTGCTCCCTCCCCTTTCTCTTTCTATCGCTCATCCACTCTCTCTCTCTTTCTCTCTTTTTTCCCCATCTCTCTTTCTCTCTGCTTCTCCTCTCTGCACCCTCTTTTTCTCTTTCTCACTCTCTCTCTCACTCTCTCTCTCTCTCTCCCTCTCTCTGTCCTCCAACATTCCCGTTCTTCGTTAAATTGCGACACTCTTTTTTTCCGGGATTTTCTCGTCGTTTTGCATTTTTTTCGGGTTTTGCTTTTGGTTTCCAAGGGTATCGAGAAAACGCACCCAAGCAAGCGAACGGCGCTCGCGACCGCGCGCGCGGGGCAAAAATAAAGTTTTTCCCCGCGATCGCGGGGTCGGCGGATCGATTTTACAGCGACGACCGATTCGACGCGATTCATCAGTCCGTCCTTCGTTTTCTGCTTTTGCGATTTTTTTTGTTTTCTCTTCTGGTTTCTTTTGGTATTTTTCGGTTTACCCTTGCCATTTCGTAGTCGTGCCATCCGACCAATTGGTGTACGCTTCGCGTTGAACAAATGTTATTTATCCTCAGTCTCGACTGGTCAATGAGCAATACGTGGGGGGCGGCCCGGGTCAGCCGGGACCCCGAGAGGTGTCCAAGGGAGAGCGACGCGAGTCGTCGTACTCGCGAACGATTATAATATCTCTTTTTTCTCTATTTCGCTTTTCGTTCACGCTTCTTGGTTCTATTCTCTGTTTTATTCCCTCTCTAATCTCTCTCTCTCTCTCTTCTCTATCTCTCTATCTATCGTCTCGAGTCAACGTTACAAAATTAGTCGACTCGATATAGAACATCCTTTCCTAAAACACCGACTCGCTGTCCCTTTAAGACTGAGGATTTTCCCTTTCTCTAACTCTCTCTCTCTCTCTCTTTCTATCTATTTCTCTTCCTCCCCTCCCTCCATCCCTCCCTCCCTCTTTTATTCACAGGAATCATTGTTTCATTAACGATTTACTTCTCAATTATATTAAGTTATATTATTTATAAATTTATTCGCTTGTAGTTTCGTCAACAGGCCGTGGCTATACAGGGCCCACTACATTGGTATTCATCCAGTGGCGCGCGGTCTCCCGATTATGCGTTATGTTACAGGTGGGTGGGTGGGCGTGTGTGTGCGTGTGTACGTGTTCTCCCGTTTCATGGGTGTCCCATGTGATCCTCCTCAAACCAGTGTAATATCGTGTGAGACGTGTGTCGTGTACGGTTCGTGTACGCTTTTTATGATACGTGCTCGCAGAACACGGATTCGTTTGCACCGTTCTAACCGACTTCACCCCCTTTCGTTTTTTTCTTTTTTTCTCTCGTCACCTCGTACGGCCCCTATTTGTTCACCTGTACCCTAAAGACTTCGCCGACTACTTGCTACTGTATTCGAGCGTCGTTGCATCGTTGCGCTTTCCCTTTGGTCTTTCAATCAACGAACTTCAGGCACGGATTTACGGTCTATCTTCGTTCTTACGACGTATATTCGCGAGACTCCATTCCGCGGAGACGGCCAGCTCGCTTAGACACTGCAATCTGATTGGCGTTCGATTAACCCCAATCGTTCTTCACCAATGGCCGAAGCTTTCTTCTAGCTAATTCGTCGTTTTTGCTCAGAAGCGTTCAAAAGCGAGAATTTAGTTAGAAAAAGCTGTCTGATTTCTGTTTAATAAGCACCCTGATTGTTCAATGTTCGCTAGCTACACGTCCCTGATATTTCTATTTTTATCACTCTTGAGGTTTTCCTTGCTAATTTGTCGTTTCTGCACAGAAGTATGCAAAGACGACAATTTAGCTGGAAAAAGCTGCCCGATTTCTGTTTAACAAGCTCCACGATTGTTCATAGTTCACTAGCTACATTCCCTGAAACTCCTATTTCCTCCCTGGCCTAGTATTTCTCTCTAGCTAATTTATCGTTTCTGCTCGGAAGTGTACAAAGACGACAATTTAGCTGAGAGATGCTGCCAGCTCGCTAGTTACATCCCTGATACCCCTCCTTATCTTCCTTACTAGCTCAATATTTTTCTAGCTAATTTGTCATTTCAGTTCAGAACTGCGCAAAGACAACAATTTAGCTTAGAAATGCCCTCGGTTCGCTAGCTACACCCCTGAAACCGCTATCTTCCTTACCAACCCAGTATTTCCCTATCTAATTTGTCGTTTCAGCGAAAAATATGCAAAGACGACAATTTACCTAGGAAAAGCTAAGTTAAATAACGCTCGCTATCCTTCACTGACTCTACCTATCGACTCGCCAACTTGTCGTTTCTGTTCAATACAGTGTAAAGACGAGATTTTTAACAACGCGAAGCTGTTCCCTCAGAATCCCTCTACCATTCGCTACCTTGCAAACCCGCCGCCATCGTGTCAACCCAGAAACCAAACGTGTCGACCAAAGCGTGATCGATCTACAGCGTCCGCTAGCCAGCTCGTCGTCTCCGCACCGTTGGATAGATCATAGGAACACGGTTCGTGTGCTAGAACTGGTGGCCTGGTAGTTAGACTCGGGCTTAGCGAGCTGATTCCATGCGCGATGGTTCCCTCTCAGCTAGTATACAGTCCAAGGTAGTTAACGATTATCTCCCAGGGATTCGAGTGTTCACCGCCGAGGTTGAAACGGTTCCTCAGAATATCAGTGACGCCTGTTCCGCGAAGGGTCCGGCCGATACGGAATCAATCTGACTGGCCAATTTTATCGATCTTAACGATCGTCCGATGATCGATGCAAGAGTAAGTAATTTTCGATAATTTTTGCGAGGCGCGCCTCGAGATTGGAGCAAAGAAAGAACCGAACTGTGCCCAGAACGACCAGCAATTCGAGGGTGCGTCACGGCGTCATTTCGGTCACGTGGGTGCGTGTGTGCCGGAGCTTCGCGGATCTGCGCCGGATCCGTTCCGAGCCCCCGGCGCGTGAATAAACGACTTACTTCTGCCTGTTATCGCTATCCTTGCCCTGGAACAAATAGTTTGACCAATAGCCGAGGTTGAAGAGGACGAAGGTGAGAGGGAACGCGCGTCGCGCGATGAAGTCGATTCTCGCGCTGCCCTTGTCCCGGGACGTGAACCAGCTGCGTGGGATCAGGCCCCAGCAGCACTTGTCGTTCCGCGAGAAGGAGGTCCGACCGGCGGGTGTCGGCGGCGACGGCGTCGCCCTGCGAGACGTGGTCGGGGATGGTGTGGGCGATGGGAACGGGGATGGCGACGGGGACGTGGACGGCGAGGACCTCGCGGAGCTTTTGCAGGAGTGTCGCGTGCTCCTCGGCGAGCAACGGGCGCTCCTCGGCGAGCAGCGTCCGCTCCCCTTGGCGTTGTGCAGCGACGGGAACGACGCCGACCTCGGCTCGTTGCGGCCCGGATAGAACCGCGGGTGGTGGTGACGGTGGGACGACAGCGGCAGCTGCTGCTGTTGCTCCTCCTCCTCCTCCTCCTCGTCCTCCTCCTCGTCCTCGTCCTGCTGCGGCAGGACGCAGTGGTGGAGATGGTGCTGGTGATGATGGGAGGGCCTGTAATGGTAATACTGATGCCGGTGTCGCGGGCGATGGTGTGATCTGGCGTTGGTGTTGGCTGTGGTGCCGGTGTGATACTGGCGGGAATGGCCGCGTGCCACGTTCCTTGTTCCAAGCGCTTCCTTGTCGACGTTTACTCGTCCTCCCCCTCCTTCCGGAACAGGTAGCTGGACCAGTACGTTAGGTTGAAGAAAGCGAATACGATTGGGAAGAAAATTCTCGATATGACGTCGATGCGCTTGGACTTCGTCGGGAACTTGGATAGCCACGACCTGCAGCAGTTTTTTTTTCGTGGTTGCATATGTAATTCGCAGTGCTGCATCCTATCCACCGACATGGTGTCCTCCGGTGGTCGAACCAGAGGTTTCTGAAAGCAGTCGGACGACGGCGCAACATTAGTCGGCATCGATCGCGACCGTTTCGAATCGGGCCGTGGTGGTCACTGTTTTCAGGTGTTCTCCCGGGGAACATGTTCGAGATACGTCGATCTGAGAGAATTCACGCCCACGAGAGTCGTGGGCGGCGAGAAATGGATCCTGCGACTGACTCGACCAGCGAGACTCGAATTCCGCGGCGATCATCATTGTCTCGGCACAAGCTACGGCACGTAACGTTTTCGTCCCCTCTAAGGGGAGGAGGACACGGCGGACGATGATAGTTCAACCCTCGGAGGACGGACCTTGCCTTTGCGACGATCGTTCAGCGACCCATGCGAAAATCAAGCACAAACAAATACCAAAGCGTAATCTTTTTTCTCGGGCGACCCACGTTCGTCCTGCGAGGGTTAATCTCGACTGAATCGGCTCGTGTATCTCGAATGCGTTCCCTCGTAAGTCCAGGCATGGGCAACGAGAGCCCTGGGAGCGTTTTGGATCGGCCCTAAGGGCAAACGACTCGGAATAAATCAGATTCGAGGGACGTGGAAGACGACCAAGCGCCTCTCGTGTGCCCGGGGCTCTAAAAGTAAGACGTGGTTCCGATGCCCGCGAGCTCTCACGTGGCCAGATTTAGGGCAATATTGGCCCGTGCCTGGTCTAGCATGTCTACTAGACTGCGGATGTTCAAGCGGATAAGCTGTCTCGATCACGAATTTCATCGTATCCTCCTCCGTGTTCCAGGAGTATATTTATGCAAATGAAAAAGCGCACAGAATCCGCAGTCCAGACATTACGGTCCGTCGTATACGATTCATCTAACAAAATTTTGTTTATTCAAGACAGAATTCGTGCATAGTTCTTCAAAAAGATTACAGTGTACCCTGCTGGTCGGTAATTACAAGCGGCTCTGCTCGCGACGGACAAACAGATCCGAGCAGAATATCTTTTGTTTGGCGACCCGGTTCAAATGTATAATCTCTGGCTCCCAATATAATCTGGCCGACAGTGTACACGTTCCGTTTTAAAAATATTCAGAATCTTCGTAACCACGTCGATAGAAATAAATACATGAACACCAGGCTGGAAACCTCTGATTTATTAGTCTATAATAAGAAAAAAAACGATTGTAATAAAAAACGATATTCATGCATGTTTTCCTCGATTGTGTTACGCGGGTTTTTCTCATCATGGACCGTAATGTGTTCAGAATTGGTAGAACGGTCTTGTCGCTGCGAACGCGATCGCGATCGGACGATCGAGAAAGGGTTCTAATTCTCGCTACACGAGTTCAAACGACAACGCGCGTTTTCTTGTTTATCGCGTTCACAGTGACAAGACCATTTTCTCTAACAGTGACTCACGGACGAATTATAATACTCCAAGTAGACGACAGACAACAAACTCTAATTTCTTCTATATTTCGTGCATAGATATTCAAATTAAAAGAATTTCGCTCGTTCATTAGATTTACGCGAGAAATCGCGTGGAGCTAGGTCCGCGTGTCACTGTGCTGCCTCTAAAAGTGCATCCTCAAAAAACAGATGAAAACTACTGTCAAACGAGATATCTTCGTATACGCCGCGGTGAAAAAAAATAATGATCGACGGAAAACCTGATCGTTTCTTTTGAATACACACATTCGGAGAACGTTCATCGACGCTCTCGAGATAAGCGAGGTAGAAGAATGACAGAAGAGATCCCGCGAGAAAAAAGACTCGTTTCCGTGGGAATCGATCGAACACAGACACAGAAAGAACATCGAACGTGTGAAGCTGGTTTAAAAAGGTGCAAAATATCACGACAGAGAACGGTCCAACGTTCGTTGAACCCGGTACACGCATGCAACGGAGAACTTTGATTAGACGTCGTTGTCATAGTTTCGTGTGGACGGTGGATTTTCTTGAACGTGGGGAAACGTGTAGACACCAAGAGAGTGCTCCGATAAAGGAACACGCCGAGGCGGTGCGCAACGATTTCGACGAAACTGTGGGGGGCAAGGTGGGACAAATGTTTCGCTCGGTCGCTCTTAAGGGGCGAGAACAACCCCCGAAGAGTATCTCGGGAACCATTGGACCTAGTACAATGCTTCAAATTGCAAACTCGTTTGCTTTTTAAGGAACAATCGAGCTGCTGAACTCGATTTTCAATATTTTAATACTAGAGATAAAAAATATTACTTTTGATTGATATACTTGAATAGAGGTTAAATATTTTTTGAATATCTTTTTGCGAATATTTTAGAGAAATATAAAGAAGTTATAATTTTGATCTGTTTCTCTGCGAGAATTGTTATTGTTATCATTTAAACAAGTTGCAAGTTTCATCGAAATCGGTGCGCGTGAATCATCCCGGCGCGTTCCCCTGTCAGAGCAACCCCTGAACGGAGAATATATCGCTTCGTAGGCTCTCCACTCACAGTTAACAATCAAAAACCCATGCAAACGTGATACACTGGTAGTGCCTAACGTAGCTACACGCACATCCAGCTTTGATCAACGATAATTGGAAAAAGTTAGGTCTATGAGAACGCTCGAAACTCTATCGAGTCCCTGTGTATTCAATCGATAAAAGGCGGCTACCATAATAAATAATCGTTTTCTATTCAGTCATATTTCTTCCAAAAGAACTAACAACTGCCTCGTCGAGACCGCGAATCCCGCGTGAATTCCCGTCTCTGAACAATTACATATTATTTTGTTCACTCTTTTTTTTTATTCTTTTTTTTTTTTTTGTTAACAGTTCTTTTGAAACAAGATCAGCATAACTACGATGATATTGTTCCTGCTCGATGCTGTTACGCATACACCGTGACAGTACATGATGATATTGGTAATCAGGTAACAGTAAATAATAATAATAATGATGATGATGACGACGACGATGATGATAATAATAATCAGGCGACAATGAACTTCCATTTAACCATATCGCTATATCGCATATATGTGTGTACAGAGAAATCGGTCGTCTAAACATATCGTTTTGTTTTTTTTTTTCGTTCGTGACGCTGAAAGTCATATTACTGAATATGATAAATTAAAAGATAATAAAGATACTGGACTTCTAAAGTGGAAATTATTTACCTGTAGAGAAGGTTGAAGTGGTCCATCGTATCCGGTCTAGCGGTTTACAATAATAAAAAGTAAAATAATACAATGAATGTATTCGTTAATCACAGCTATATCGCAGAGATTTTTGCAATGATAAATGTCACAGGCAACTAATCGAGGACAATAATCGCGCGGCTATTATTGCGTGTCGATTGCAACGGCGATCTCAAGTTGCTACGTTTCTTTTCCTCTCTTCCTTTCTCTTTCTCTCTCTTTCTATATATATATATATCTATCGTTTTCTTTTTATTATTTAATGCAATCGAACGAACAGGCACTAAGCACCGCGATCAATTGCTGAACGAAAGGAAAAGAAAAAGGACGTAATCGTAGAACCGAAACTCGATGAAAAATACTTGAGCCTCTAACGTCGCATCTTTTCCATTTGTCTTCTTCTTGAATACTCGTATCTTTGATTCTTTTCTTTTCTTTTTTTTTTATTTAATTCGACGCGTACCGTCCGACAACGTGTGCGTGTACAGTTGGGGATTAGGGAAAAGAAACTATAACGAGTCGACAACTGGTTTTGTTTATCACTGACCAAAGATGAATGCTGCCAGATGATAATGGAACATTAAAGCGGCTTGGATCGTGGCGGGTTATACTGACCATGGCGAAATTCGACGCGTTATCTGGCTCGACTTGATCGGAGGTCAGATCCATCGACGTTGATTGTTCGGTTTCAGACGGCGGATACTTTTTCACCATGTTTTCGCTGTGCATGTCGCTGCGCGATGCGTAATTTACTAAGGCGAACTCGAGGAGAGCGCCGAATACAAAGGTCAGGCATACGCCTGTCCATATATCAATAGCCTTTGTATAGGAGACTGGTGGCAGTGAGGCATTTATTCCTGACGTCTGCGTGGCCATCGTCAACAGAGTTGTCACACCTGTCCCGCAAACGACACACATTTTAATTCATGTTTAAAACGTCGGGCCGACCTTTCGACCCCCGTACGATCCTCGTTACGAATCACGCAGGGGGTGCTCGTCGACTATTACACAATTATTATCACTCACTCTCTCTATTCTAATAATTTCTTAGAAGAAAAATAAAATATTTATATCGTACCTATAATCAAACTAACAAAACAAAAACAGTTTCCATTTGCTAATATCTAATGGACTTGAATTATTAATTACAAGATAAATATCAGAGCGAAGCTCGTTGACAATTATCAATAGCGAATTTCGTTCGTTAGATTACTCTATGCATTTCTCGCGATGCTCCTCGCATAACTTACGTCCGCAGCTTGGGATAAACCTCGCCGCGTTATTGTCCGACTATGACGAAGCGGAAAGTTCCTTCTTTTTCCTTTCTGTACATACATTACCATCGACAAATGGACCGCGGATTCTATCGCATTTACGGCAGAAATGACTACGCGAACCATAAAACATCGGCGAGATCAAAGGGAACAAAGGAAGCCGATTCAACGTATTAAAATCGTTTCAAAGATATTTCCAAAAAATTCGACCGCGTCGATTTCGTTTCGAACAACAAGATTCTTTCGATTAGAGACAAAGGGAACTTTCCACCGTATCGGGTGGTTATCAATTCGTCGAGACATTACCTAGCGAGACTCGAGCTGGCACGGCACTCTGATCGAGCCAGAATGATACCCAGGATACAATGACAAGCATGCAGCACGGGATGTAGATCTGGATAAGGTAGTAGCTGAATTCTCTCTTGAAGAACAGGTCTACTTTCAGACAGCTGTATTCTCCTGTTGGCGGATCAACACTGTTATCATGAAACGTTCGACAAGATCGGCGACGATAGGATAAATCAATTGATAAACAAACTGACCTGTATTCGTTTTGCTATTACAATAATCAGTAAGAAATTTCTCCAATGTGAATCGAGGCAGGTGTAAATTTTTCACAACTTGGACAGGATCACCCTCTTTCCAAAGGAAAACCAAATCGTCGGTAGTCCAACCATCTGAAAATAACAAATTAAATATTAAAGCACAGATATGCGACAGGGTTGATCGTTATTAACTAGAATGTCGCGTTACTTACAACTCGCCATACGCAATGAACAAACTTGTCGATCCAGGGGGTACAATTTTAAATTCATCGGACACGATAACGTTAGGGATATCCTGGAAAATGGAAGAACAATGAATAGACGTGCTTTATATCCGTAAGACGTTCGTTTTATTTTCATTCGTTTGTTTACCGTATACTGTAAAGAACGGAACCGTGGGGGAAGATACGAATGTACACATTCGGCATAATTATATTGTGAAAATGTCCCTCCTTCTCGTTCGAAAAGAACAGATCCGGCATCCAAACGCGGCTAGCATCCGTTAGCGTTAAATATTTTAAACGACCTGCAACGATTCATGAATCATAGATATAAACCGCGCGGTTGTCGCGTTTCTGGGTCGAGCAGAAACTTCTTGGAATCCCGCGCTAATATATCAACCCGTTCCGACAGACTTTATTTAGATTCTATCTTCGATCTCGCGCTTGCCATACGCGCGATTCAATATTTTTCTTTAGCAGTTTTCCCTGCCGTGTATGGATAGCTGAATTTAAGAATTCATTTTTACGCTAACTTGCTCGATTTGTTCGTCAATTTAATTTGATCAACTATCATAGAACACGAGAACGTTGAAACAGTGATCGACATAATCGAAAACTTCAAATCAAATTGCAATCAGATCTCGTTCGAACACGACGTTAAAATCGTGAGAAAATTTCGAGGCGGTTCCCGCGAACACAGCGAAGGTGTTAATAAGATCAAACGGTAGTGGCGGAACACTTGAACGGTACAAACTCGACAATTATTTCGGCCGATTGATTCCGAACTTTGCAAAGGCGCAAGGAGTTTCCGTTCGAGCCAGCCCGGTGGAGGATCCGAAGAATTCGGGGATCGAATTCCGTGCTCTCCGTGCTCCGACTGCGAGCGGGGTGTCTAATTACCTTCGGCATCGTCAAACTGTAATCGGTCGTCCATCCATTGTTCCCGGAATGTTAACTGTACAGAATATTCCTGCAGACGAACAGAGAGAAGGCGGCGATTTAATCAGGTGATCCCGGACACGGGGCGTCGCTAAATATAAGTAGCAAATCAGTTAGGCACGGAGATGATCGTTCGGGTTCGCTAGACGAAGAAACGTAATGCGGAGAGGTTCGTTCGTAATTACGGTAAATAAAGAAAAGAGAATCGTGGGTGGTGGCATGGTCCGCCGTTAGAAATGCGAATCGAAATACTCTGTAGCATCGTAACAATTTAATTTATTTTCAACAGCAGCGCGCGAACCGCGATTTAATGCGAAGACATTGGTCGCCGTTCAATCGCGATTACATTTCTAACGTCGGAAACAGAGAATCTCTATAGGGTCGAATCTAATCGTAAAATCTTGCCTACGTAAACGAGGGGATCGATGATAGATGGAGGATCATTGGTGCTCAGGCTGATCGAAAACAACTAACGTGGGGGGCTCTAGATGACATGGCTCGTTCTCGACTATCGAAAAATAATTCTCTAATTGGAGGAAGCACCGTCGTAAGGACGCAGCGATCGGACAGACGGTCCGCAACGAACGTGATCGAGATTTCCGTGCAGAATGGATCGGAGTAGGGGGGGGGAGGGGGCCGCTAAGTGTGACAAACGAACGGAAACGGGTGAAAGAAACGGTTCTAAAAACAAGGAAACCGATACTTCGGCGACCTCTCGGCGATCTCGCAACGGCGGATCGCGTGTCTACTATCTATTCGAACTTGCTCGTGGCTTTCGACTGTAATCGGACACCTTGCTCCTTTAACGCTCCCGTAATCCTCGATCGCGGCGATCGCGCGAAGCTATGCAGCTCGACGGAAATTCGAGCGAAAGAAGATCTTGCTATCGAATCTACCATAAACAGCAGCAACGCCAAGCAACGTTCGCGATGGAAATTGAAAGGTTCCGCATCGTCGAACCGACGACACTCCACCTTTCCAGCTCTAATTTTTTAAACTCGAATCCAACTTGTTACTAACGTTATCCAACGCTAATTCTGCCGCGTCCAGCGCCGCAAGATGGCCGACGTGAGGCCGTCCAGAGGGCAGCTGTTCTCGCGCTCTTTGTGGAGCGGAGTGTCGAAGGTCCGCGGAGATTGGTGGGAAAGGAGATTAGCCTCTTTTCGTGGCTGGCAGAAGAGGCACTTCGCCGCTCTGCGGAAGGTCGCGGTTAATTCTAATTTTCTCTCGCGGCCGCGGGAGCGTTAAAGAATCCAAGTGCGCGCGGCCATCTTGGCGGTCGCAAGGACGAAAGGAAGGTGTGTTCTGGCAGCGGGCCGGGGTTCCGCTTCTGTGTGTGTGGGCGTACGGATGATTCGATGGTGGAGATGTGTCATACTCGTGTGTAACACACCGCGTTGTAGCAAAATGTAAAGAGAGAACGCATGCAAGAAAGCGACACCGAAGCACTAGCTACGCTAACAAATGGTCCGTACTAACAGAACTCTAGTTCCAAGGACTAACGGCGAATATATTTATATGTATGTATATAGATATATAGATGATACGTACATATATATAAATATAGATATATATAGATATACGATACATTTTGATATAAATATATATACAAATATATCTATATATCTATGTCTATATAAATATAAATATATATATGTAATTATAGATATAAATATATATACAAATATACGTAAATATGCATAAGTATATACATAGCAGGTATATGTAGACAACTAACATGCATCTTGGCTCACAGTTCCATATCTTTCCCAGCCGGGCCGGACTTGTCCACATCGACGGCGTCCTGTTTGTGTGTCTATCTCTGGGAGGGGGGATAAAGGCAATAGCATCCATATTTTGTTGTATATCATTCGTATATTGTTGTTGTTGTTGTTCTTGTTGTGGTATTTGTTAAACAGAGATTGGATCGCCGCCAGGCTCTAGCCAGCTGACCAAAACTGGTCTAATTTAGGCTAACCTGGACACTAGCTAACATCCTCTTGTCCCTGTTTATTCGTTTAGTGTTTTGTATCGGTTTGTGCGAATCTGTGAGTCAGTAATATAGTGTCTGTCGACCGGTCCCTGGGCGCACTAATTTGTCTGAAAATTGGGCAACAGCAGGTGTTTCATCGCGAGGGTTGTTCGCCTGCTTCAGTTAGTTGGGCGATTAAGAACAGCAACAAATTGCCTAACGATATGGTCTCGGGTTGAAACCGAGGTTCGAAAAGATTGCGAAAATTATTGCTAATTGCTTCGAAGTGTTGCGAATGGGTTCTGATAGAAAGGGTTACGAAGAGCCAATCGGATCTTATAAATGTTGCAAGGTAGATTAATTCTAGCTCGTATCGGTTTTATAAATTATATCGGTTGAATAACCGTTACTTAGAAACTGTTTATAGAACTAAACGGTTATAGAACCGGAAAATAATAATTGTAGAACTCAAGCGAACGAATATACACCTTGAAACATTTGTATATCTATTTCCGGTTCTCCGTAGCTATTTCACGAACCGAAAACCGACGCGATTCTCATTCCATAATTAAACCGTCCACCGCTTGGAAAACGGTAAACGATCGTCGTGATTCGGTTAATTGTCAGAAAGCGAACGGCAGAGGAGCGGTGAGTTTTTAAAGGAACGTGATTCCGTTTTAATAGACGCCGAACGCTTGGATCAGCGAGGCGGCGAATGCTGCAGATTTCGCAACGCGTCCTCTTTTCGTCGCTTTCGTCTCGAGAGTATTTCCCCCACCTACGCGCGGCGTCTAAAAACAAACGGCACTTCACTAGCGTAACACCTAGTCCCGCAGACGATCCTTAATTATTCAAAATCTTCGATCCGTTTAGCGCCGCGAAAGTGATATCTCCCCCGCTTCATTCAGTCCGTTTCCCTTTCACTTTCATGAATACATTACACGCAAGTAGTACGAGTCAGCTAATAATCGGCCTCTACCGCGCCGACTGTGTTTTCAACGGATATTCCCGCGGCTCTAATTAAATCGAACCGGAATTCTCGCGATCTACCCGCAACGCGCGCCACTCGCCTCCGCTTTCACATTATTATTATTATTATTACTATTATTATTATTATTATTATCATTATTGTTATTATTATTCGAACAAATATTTCAACCTATAGACAGCGTCGAAAATTGTTCAACTAGCTGCGATTCAGTTCGTCTCGTCGTTCGACGTCGCGAAAATATATTTTGCAATGGTTTCTCAAGATCCGAGTAACAGTTTTGTATTCCGGGATCATTGCTTTTCTATGCTTTCGTTTTTCTTCGAGACTCCACTCGACCCCGGCATCTCGTACGGATCATTTCATTTCGACGCCTCAAGTCTCAACGTCTCTGCGCCGACATTTTCACCCAGTTCCATGGATCTCGCATGCAACGGAGATTAATCGACGGAATGTTCAGCGTTTCACAATCGCGGACCATTTCTGTTTAATTCGTTTTCACCGCGGCCGGTTATCCACGCGTTTTCGTTTTCCGTCCGACGTTCCCGTCATTTCTCTTTTTCGTTTTAACGAACGTAAAAAAAAAAACAACACGGCAACGTTTCCACTCGGCGCGTGCAATTAATTTCAATTTTATTATACCGTTTAACCGCGCGACGACGTTCTTGCTTTCGAAACAATATTTCCACGCTTTTTTAATGAACGCGAGTGTAACGAGATCATTCCGGACAACCCCTTCCCCCTGCCCGCGACAATCAACCGCGGTTTGTGGGAAACGATGTTCCACAATCTTCGTCGACGTTTAAACCCGCGATAAAGATGTCCGATGTTTCCGTAAGCTCTCGGATCAATCCGATTATTAGATCGAGTCGTAAATTACTTCCGTTGTTTCAGCAAACTTTCATTTTCTTTTCCTTTCTGTTTGATTTATTTCATTCATTTTCTTTTCCTTTTTGTTCGATTTATTTCATTCATTTTCTTTTCCTTTTCGTTCGATTTATTTCATTCATTTTCTTTTCCTTTTTGTTCGATTTATTTTTAGTCACTGTATTTATTTCATTTACTTTATTCACCGTATTTATTTCATTTGTTTTATTCGCTGCATTTATTTAACATATTTTATTCCCTGTACTTATTTCATTTATTTCATTCGCCTCACTTATTTCACCTATCCCATTCCCTCTATTCGCTCCATCTATTCCGCTTGCTTTATCCGCCTCATTTATTTGATCTATTTCATTTATTTCGAACCCGCGTCTATCCGGTGACAGCAAAAACTAGCCCGTCCCGATGACTCACGGCGGGCTAGACAGGAACAATAGGTCCCGCCTAGCCGCATCGGAAGTTATTTATGACTCGACCTAATACTCGGCGAACAATACGCGCGATTCCTGCCGCGTTTCGCCGCTAATGCGATTTTCGCTATCGCCGTACTGGAAGACGCCGCCACCGCGGGATAAACGTGTGCCCGGTAACGTTGTTACGTGAACGTCGGTGTGTTATGAGAACGAACCGCGGAACAAAAGACGGGGGACGGGGGAGGCATGAAAGGGAGGAAACGAACGCGGTGAAATCAATCGTGAAACGAATCGAACGGAGTGGAATGGGGGAGAGGCAGGGAAAAAAAAAAGGTTCGTCCGATTGTAATCAACGGGTACGTACCATGTGCTCCTTTTAAACGGCGAGGGTGCGGGGGAGAACCGTACGAAAAAAAAAAATGGTTCCGCGCGGAACGCGTTCGCGGCGTTTGTATAAGGGTGGCACGGTGAAATTTAAAGAGAGCCGACGTGTAAATTCTCGCGTGCCGGACACGTCTTTTCGGTCCAAGGAGCGACTCGAGCACCGCCTGACAAGCCGAGAGAATCGATACAATCGATGTTCAAGGCTCGGCATTTAAAGGGACACTGCGATTACCGCTAGATAAACTTGCGGCGAAGATGTCGCAGATAGGTGATCGCTAGAGAGGTGCTATTTATTCGAGTCGAGCGTTGCAGTTTGTCGAGTTGCTTGGAATGGTATTCTAACAAATTCGGGCCACTTGAAAAATTCGAATACTCGTATTTTATTTAATAAAGTATGTTAATGGAGTCGGAGTTACTGATAGCCCTCGGATATACTTTAATCTATACTTAATACGTATATTTTAATATTCAAATAGATCGATAAATTTTTGTTCGAAATTACTCGTCTCGATATACTTTTCATTTTCGAGTACCTTAATTTTTCAAGTAACAAGAATTTCTCTCATCGATTTCGCGAAAAATTCGAGCGATCCAAGTGCTCGCTCAGCGTCTAGCATTCGGCAAGTAGTACGAGTCGCCGTGTGGTCAGACTATAGATCCGGCTTCCCTGGCCGGCGAAGACATTCTCGAGCTCCGTGATCGCGCGGCACGCATTGTCAGAGAGTATTAGCTCATCAGGTAATCATTTCGCTCGGCACAATGGCTTTTGTACGCAAGCTCGAAGAGAATCCCTCTCTCTCTCTCTCTCTCGCGCGCGCAGTGAACGATACCAATGGCGGACGATCCATATTTTATTGGGTTGAGTAACGAGTCCGTACGGATCCCCCCAGCTTCGCCTATAATACGCCGCCGATATATCCGGCGAATGATTTATGCGAAACTCGAATTTTTCTGCCCCACTTTGGCCGCCTTTCAATTACCGTCGCGCATGCGTGCGGACAGCTTTCGTATCCCGGCAAAAAAATCGAGATCCAGCCGCATTCAGCGGTCGTTTCGATACCGAATCGGAAATCATCTCGCGGAAAATGTTCTTTCGACTGTTCGGGGGGAGATCCGGGATATCGCGGCCGATTGCCGCCACAGCTGCGGATGCATTAACAATTTAATATCGCGGAATTGGGAACCACGTCTTTGTCGAACACCGACGACTTCCGCGCGATCGTCGAAGGCCCGATTTCGCCTTCGCTCCGTATAGAATTTCCCCGGGTCCATAAATTACTCGGTCGCGTCACTCAACCCAATGGAACAGGACCGTTTCGGACTACGGGAAGCGGAGTCGTCCTAAAAGCGTCGATTCCCATGCATTTATAGAAAACCCCGCGTCACGTTGAATCGAACGCGATGCCAGGCTCTGGGGGTCGGCGACCATTCGACCAAGGCTCTGAGAAACGTCCGCGAAACGGCCTGCTTTGGAAATAGTGACGAATGGGACGACCGATGGAAATAGTTCCGTTTTGCAGAAGCAAAAGCGACCCGGTTTTTTCGCCCATTGAAATTCGTAAAACAGAATGTAGTAGCTTCCTTATCGAAACGATGAGACGCGAGATGACTTCTATGGAAATCGCTCTTCGCGTTTAGGTACTCGACGCGATCCGTTGCGATTAGCATGATTTTTCCGAATCATTTGCTCCACGATGTACTCATAATATTCACTATCGTCGCGGTGATTAATCGGACGAACTAATTGCAGCCGATTTAATTGAACCGATTCAACTGAACAGATTTTTTATTCAAAAAGTGAATCGATGATTCCATGAATCGCGTTTACGATGGCAGCGAGCGTGCTCTAGGTATGACTCGATGACAGATGGATGACAGCGATATAGAGATAGACAGGTAGATAGTTCGGTGACAGAAAAAGAGAGGAAGGGAAAAGACAGAACGATGGTGTAGAGACAGAGACGAATGGAATGGGAACGGTTCTGATTGGACGAACATGCAATCGTAGAAAAGAGAAACAAGTATGCATGATCAGATATATAGATTGGGTAACAGTTATTGCCGTCTCGGAATGTTCACAGCGCTCGCTGGTTCGCAATTCTACACGATAAATCATAGAGGCGATGTCAGATTTTTGTTGCAAAGGCCTTCCATTCTTTTATTGCACAACCCTTCCATTACTGTGTTTGATTATCAACGATCGAATCTGCTCCGAATAATATTGTCTTGCGCGTCTGACCATCGCTGGTTTATTCCACTGCGAGTTATATTGATGACAGAGTTACTTTTCGTGTAATTGTAGCATTAATGTTTTTAGGAAATAATTGCTTGAATATTACGATTATTGAAAAACAGATAATAGTATGCTATATTAAGTAGAAATATTGAGTATTAGTCAGACAAAGTTCTTGAGCTTGAAACCTTAGATAAGATCTCGTCTCGAAAAATGTTACATTATTTAGGATATTTAGAAAATCTTATTATTGTTAGTCAGGGTTCGTCAGACAAAGTCACAGAGCTTAAAACACTTAGATAAAATATTGTCTCGCAAAAATGTTGCATTATTTAGAATCTATAGAGAATCTTATTATTCTATATATACTACTAACTTGAAATAGTATACGGATTTAAGTAGAAACACTCAGCATTAGTCGGACAATTTCGAACAAAGTTTTAGAAAAGTTCAAGGATATATTTCCTCACGAAACTGTTACACTATTTCGAATATACTAAAATCTCCTACACCACTAACTTCAAATTACGACTTTTCAAGTAGAAACGGCTGTCAATGATCAGACGAATTATTGACCGAAAAATTCAAGCAACCAGGATCAAGTAAATTCTCGAGGAACGAATGACTCCTTACAAAGTATCGCGTGCACCTGCCACCGGTATCAAATGCCATCTACGCGCCAGTAGAATCATCCAGCGTTGGTCCGACACCGCGTCAAAGAATCCAACGCCGCAAACGAACCTTCCATCGTCTCTTTTTTTTCCCCGGGGATGGAACCAAGCCCCATACAGAAAAATCAGATTTTACGGGTATCCTCGTTGCGGCCTCCCGTTGCAGGATTGCCCCGGCTTTTCAGCGTCGTCATATTTTTAACGCTCTGTATACCGGGTCGTTAACGGCAGCCGGCGCGCACGCGGCTGCCCGGAAACGCGAAGTAGGAAAAAAAAGGGGGGGTGGGAGTAGGAAAAATAGCCGGCGCACGCGAGAAATCACTGTTCCATCGCGGTCCGCGTGACACGACGTTAGAGAGCCGAGGCCGAAAGATTGAATCACGCTCTGAAAAGGCGCGCGCCGGTCGACGGCGACGTCAACCACGTCGTCGGCGAAAAACTCGATTTTATCGTCGCCATTAGGCTGAACCACGTGTTTGCGAGGCCCGCGAAGAACGACAAGTGTGGATCCTTCACGGGCCGGCGGAGAGACGCTTGAGATCTTATCGAGCTTCCTCGGCGGAGTCGAAAGTCGTTCGATCTGCCACCGGCAGCACGATTAACGCTCGCGCCGGTTCGATTAATCGCCGGTCAAGTGACAAAATCGGCCAGCCAATTTTAGTACAGGCTGTACCGGACCAACGACTTGACGCTTTAATTAGGAACTGGTTAATTGACCTAGATTACTGCGCTATATAAAAATACTTCTTTCGATGTGTTAATTATCTGAAACATCCTATATAATAACTTGTTGCACCAAAGTTGTTCCATCGACTTTGTTCTTTGGAACATTAATTATTCCTTGGACCATTTATGCATTAACCGGTGTGTAGAGGATTTTAGAATTTTCTGAGCTTGACTCGAACATTTTGCAACACGCTGTATATAGATTACCACTAGATGAACCTCCCTCTGTACCCGATCCTTTAAATAAATAATTTCAGGAGACTCACAGGAATAATCATTTGAGCAGAAAATTGTTTTCTATCCTATAGCTTAAATCCTAATACAATATAATAATTACTTAACTCGTGTAAACAGTAAAAAGTTAACATTAAAAAAAAGTACACGTTCCTTTCGAGTAATATTAGATATTCAATAAATATAATACCTATTCTAATAATTATTGATATTTGAATGACTAGGGTTTAGATGAAGGTTTGCTGTTCATATGAATATAATTATTGTTTGTTATATAAAATATTCTGTCCTGTGATTTATCTCTTAACTGAGAACGACGTCTGGGAGTGGTCGCTATTAAGCTCAAACCTTATGCAGGATGTTCTGCGCCAAAATTGGGAGAACACTTTTCGTCCCGTCCTCAGCCGGCGATCGATTCTAATCACAATAGAAGGGCGCCCCTCGAGTGACACTGATTAATAACATCAGTTTCGTCACTCCTCCCGCAGAAGCAGAAGCGATACGAACAGTGTACGTACAGAATGATCCGAAGAACGACCGAACCCTAAAGCCTGTCAGCTGAGTCAGCGAATTTTTCGGGTGATAAGCGAAAGCGATTGGTGGATTGCTCTTAATTCGATCATCGATCGTTTTGTGCAAATACATATATATATAAATATGTATAGATATATATAATAAATTGTTGGTGACTATATTTAATCAGCTGTGCGATTATATGGTGACCAATTAAACTGCGTGAGAGATTTGATTAACAGTACGTTGTATTATATTATTAACTTGTCAAAATCGAAAAGAATCGGCTCCGTTAATGAGACATGTTTCGCTCGTATTTAGAAAAGTGCCAGGCGCACCTATTCTCGTCGATCCTCTTCCTTAGATCATCCTTTGCACGCCGGGATCATCACTAGAGCCGGCACGAGTGGATCACTCGTGGTTTTCAATTTATTTAGCCGATTCAACGGTATGAATACTGTTCTCGATGAAGGAGACCGTGAATGGACTGAATTGCTTGAAAAGAGTGATCGATTCTTCTGTCCGGGCTCTAGTAATAACTAGCCTGCGGATTTTATGCGTTTGTAGACAAGATCCCGTTTCAATGCCTTCGTCTACAGTCTGTCACAAAAATCTCCATACGGAACGCTAATTGGAATAATTGCGGAGCGACGCGGACCTTGCACGTTCTGCAGACTCCTCTCGAAAATTCGAATCGGAAAGAAATTATTTTCTACGGACACTGATTAACACATTATGTGCTGGAAAAGGTATTAACATATTTTTAAAAAATTCAATTATTTAAAAATTACATTATATGTATATTTAAAATTTTATTATATATTTAAAAAAGTTTCTCTGCGATATTCTAAAAGTCCTAGTATTATATTTATTATCGAAACCTTATTACCAGGTTTTGTAAATATTAAATTATTTTTTGAAAGTAGCCTTGTTCAAAATTCTCTAATTTCGATCCACAGATAATTTGTTAATATCTTGTCCATCGTGATGTATAATGTCCTACAAAAATATTTATCCATAAGCCGTAGAAAATCTCATTCTTCCGGGAACGAAAAATGAAGATAAAATAATTCGCACGGTTTACGGATCGTCTCGCCGTGACAAATGATCCGTAAAACGCGGCAGCCTACAGAAATCCCCTGGAAAACGTGCAAGCTCTTTTCATCGGCTTTCGCTGGTGTGGCGGTACGGGCCGCGGACTTTTCTCGGCGACTGTATGCAGAGGGAATTCGAGGCGACAATTTCTTGTTTAAATTCAAATCTCGTTTCTTCGCGGAAAATATGAATATGCATAAACATCCGCGCGGTCTAGTAATAACACGGGAAAGGACGGAACGGGAGCAAGGGGGGGAACCGGAGAAGGAAGACAAGGGGATTGGAGCTCTCGACTTTCGACTCCGACATCCCCCGCGTACGGCGCGGATCGTATTTACTTTGCGCGAACTCCGTAACTTTTTGTTTGGTATCGACATGATGGGAGAGAGAGAAAGAGAGAGAGAGGGAGAGAGAGAGGGAGGACCGGGGTACGGGTCTTGGAAATTATTTTCCGAGATAATATAGCCCAGCATGAACCATTCCGGAACGACGTTCGAACGTGTAAAATCGCCGGCGACATCGGAGAAATCAAACGGCGAGCACGCGATTCGTGGATTTCATCGTCTGAAGATTGAAAGGTAACGCGGTTTGAAACAAATATCGCTCGCGGTAGGATTTATAAAATTTTGAGAAGACACGGACGAAATCTCGAGAGGGTTGGTCCTCTAACGTCGAACAGTCCTCTCGAGTGTCATCACCCCGGAAGTGGAGGGTACGCGTGGAAAAATAAAAAAAGGAAAATAAGAAGCCCCTCGAGAGAGGGGTTTTTCAAATAACAAACGGCACAAAAGCGCGGATAGGGCCTCGTGTATCCCCTCGAATAATTATTTGAACGAACTTTCCCGTAAAATCAATAGTTACGGAGTTGGCGAAGTGGTTCCAGTTGCGTGACCAACCTTGTATGAATTAGAGTATCAACTCTCGTTGCACATGAAATGTTCTTTTCAATCAAACTACAAAGGCCTCGGCGTGCCTCTCCGCGCGAGCGGAATTTTTTTTTTTTTTTTCTTTTTTCGTCGATCCTCCACCCCTCGTCGAACTCGGAAATCGCGTTGCCTTTCAAAAGTTTTCTTGCCGCGCGCGATTACAATATTATACTATTCGCGTGATGCTGTTTTTTTTTCTCTCCCGTCCGCCGCGTCACCGCGAAAAATGCGCGTCGTTCCGTGAAACACGACTTATTAGTACCGCAACCTCTATGCGACAATTATTCGCTCCCGCGAGACGGTTGCCTCGCGCGTTATTAGCGTAATTTCACCGCAATTATTTTCTTTTCATCGGCCATTTTGTTGGATTATTTTCGTGAATTATTTCCGAGAATTATTTTCGAGAATTATTTCCGAGAATTATTTGTCGCGGATTCTTCTCGCGGATCATCGATTAAAGGGACGGGAATTTCGACACGTTCATGATAAAAGCAGAGTTTTGCGTATTTATTTGCTAATTTTGCGTTTTAATGTTTAAATGTAAAATGGTGAAAAGAGTGGAAGGAATTAAAAATATCGATACATTAATTTCAGCTTAAAAAAGGAAAAGACTGGCTTCTACATCTTGCAATTAATACATCAATTTAACTTTTATAATAAAGCACGAGCTTCCATCGATAAAATTCTGTTTAAAGTAAATATTTTACTAATTTTACTCAATTTCCTTGCTCGTGAACAACGCTGAAGAATGCGTTTATAAAATAATATTGTAAATACAGATCTCTGCATTTCATGTAGCTTTCGGCATATTGAACATTAATATTGAAGAGAATAATTTAATACTTGATTCTCCACAAAGAGAAATTTATTGACAAATTAGAATTTGTCATCGCATTAGTCACAAAGAAATGGCAATATAAAAAATATACCTTCTGCAATTTTAAATAAAAATATTTACCATATATATCCAAAAACTCTACGCCTTTCAAAATAATTCCAAAAGAAATTGCATCCAACGTGATCGATAAAACTTCTTTATTAAAAAGATTAAAAGTTTCAATTACTACTGTCAACTAGATCCACCTGCGGGAACGATAATAAAAAAATAGCGTAACCCAGAATATCATTGGATTGATGGTAGGAGTCGCGAGGAACGTGTCGAAATTTGTCGCGGTAGGCTAATATAGAGAGAGCCGTCGAAAATCGTTATTGCCGAAAACAAAGGGGAGCCCAGACGTCAGAAAAGAATGGTGGGACGACAATGATCGTCCCCAGAGGTTGGTCCACACAAAATGTTCGATCGCGCCCCGATATCGATTGTCTCTTCCTGGGCAAATATTATCTCGCCGGAGACAGAGGACTCTGTTTAACAGTGGGACGATGATCGGTGTGCGCGGTCCTCTGTCTGTGTGTGTGTCTCTCTCTCTATCTCTCTCTCTCTCTCTCTCTCGTGGGTGTGCATGTCAATGCATGACAGAAGGACGGTGAAAAACGTGGCTCGACGCGATCGCTCGGCACGCATGATCAAAAGAAAGCGTTGCCGTCGTCGACGGAAACAAGAAAAGCGTCCACGGGTCGAGACTGCGAGGCAAGCCCGTTTGATTATTCCCACGGTCGTCGTCGTCGTCGTCGTCGTCGTCGTCGTCGTCGACGTCGCGTCTTTCTCGTCTACTTTCGCCTTTCCTCTGTTTCCCTTCTTCTTCTTCTTCTTCTTTCCTACCACCTCCTCGTTTCCTCTTTTTTCCTTTCCTTTTTTCTTTTTCTCCCGTCCGCTTTCTCCTCCATTTTCTCTCCCGTGTATCTATTATTCGCTATTCTTTCTCAGTTTAGTTCCGCGCTCCTCGCTTTTTCTTTCATTCCTGCCGGCCCCGTTCGCCCGTCGTTTCTCGGTTTCTCATTTTCCCGCGTTTCTCCAGGCAAAAAAACCGTTTTCCAACAAGGCACAGAGAGAGACGTGGTTGCAGACGCACACAGTCAATCGAACGTTCGACAATCAAAGTAACATAACAAAGAGACAGAGAGTCGGAAAGAGTCAGAGAGTCAGAGAGGAAGAGAGAGAGAGAGAGAAGTGAAGGGTCGCTCCGAAAATCCGGCACCTTTCGACATGTGTAGTTTGCACGCCGACGCTCGTGGAAAAGTCCTTTGCCATTCGTCGTTTGTGGATTCGTTTGCGGTTGTAGGTCAGACACACGTTAAACGAGAAACGATCGTTTCATCGTTCGGGTAACATGTGCTTTTACGAATTTGTATCAAGCGTCCGTCTTTGGCGGATTAATAGGTCCACGCTGAGCCTACCGGCCAATAAAAGCGATTAACGTGCATTACTTTATACGCATAATTAAACAGAATTTATATATAGATATTTAAAAAAATTTATTCAATTATCTCCTATTTTTTTTTAAAACGTCTTTGTAATTAGAAGAACTTTAAGAGAACATATATGAGAATTATTATCATATAACCGCACTTTGACCGGCGCGGTAGGTTCAGTGATAAAAAAACAAAACATTGTTTAAATCCATACGAAAATCTGACAAAAACACTCTCGTAGAAGCAACAGCTGGTTGGGAATTTAAACGATGCACAATTTTCACTGCCCCGTTGCCACCGTTTCACAAACCGCACGGGGAAAGTGATTTTCTGTTGCGAACACATCGAATTACACACCGAATTAACCCTCTACAGTCCAAATTTTTTACATGGAAAGGTTAAAGCACAAACTGGTCGAATTTTCTCTGATTCGTCGAATAAAAGTGGAAAACATTTCCTCGATTACAATGTAGAAACATGGATCTAGATAAATGAAGCACAGAGAGTTAATTTACCTCTATAAAATAACAAAGCAACAATTCATAACTCATTTTTCTCTCGAAATCGTTTCATCGTTGAACATTTCGTCAGAGAATTATCTACGTCAGGTTATATACTTGGTGTCAAAAAGTCACTGGCAATAGTTAAATGAGATCATTTGAAGTAACTTTTTCCTTTGCAAAAATTTTCTGCGAGGCATTGTTAAGGAGTTATTAAGGAAAGACAGTGACCAATGAGAGGCGAGCTCGACGTGGTAGCCGAGCCAATGAGCCATTTTTCGTTAATAAATCGCGAACAAAGGCGCGGAGAAAATTTTTGTAAAGGAAAAAGTTACTGCAAATGACCTGAGAAACACCTCATTTCAATTTATTAACTTTTAGATACTTTTACTGAATAACTTTTAGGACACCCTGTATATAGAAACATTTCGTCAAATACGAGCTAAGATAAGCATTTCCATCGATAGGCAAACGTCGATAACAGCGTCGAAAATAATTTGCTGCTTAACACTTTACCGATATCATATAAATCGACTTTATTTCTCGACCTGTAAATCAGTTGTCATGGCAACCAATAATCATCTATTATTTAGATAAAGATACTACTGGAAGTTTCCGTACCATTGTATCATCTCTTAAATATTAAATACCTTTCGCGATGAACCCATTAAATAAAATACATAGATTTAATTACCCCGAAATGACAGAAATGTTCACAGCCGATTAACTGGTTGATAAAGTGTTAAAATTAGGCGAATTATAGAATGGCAAAGGAGATTTCGATTAGCGTCGAGAATACGCGAGTTTCTGGAGGGTCCTGTGTATTTGTTGAGGGTCCTGTAGAGGTAGATACAGAGAGAAAGAAACACAGAGAGAAAAAGAGAGAGGAATGAAGAAAGAGAAATAGAAAGAGACAGAGAGGAGGACAGAGAGACATATGCCGATTACGTAGAATAGTAACACGACAGTGAACGACATCGAGAAAATCAACGAGGTGCGACTGATAGGCACACATCCACTGTTCAGCGTGGCTCAAAAACGGAGAACGTGTGATATTTATATACGTACGTCGTCGTCGGCGCGTACATTTTCTCATGTCGCGGTCATCCGTTTCCCCCGGTTTTTCTCTCCCGGGTTTTCATTCGCCGCGCTGTCGGCCAACCGCGTACGTATATACATACACACACTGAGAGATACGTAATATACAAATAATACAAGGTACAGAGAGACAAGTGCAAGTCTTACGGCACAATATACACGTGACGTTAATAGATATACACAACGTGTGGATATACAGAGATCGTATCATATATAGAAAGGCCTTCGTTCATGATTACTTTATATTGCACTCACCATACTATTATCATTTATTTTGCTGATAGACCGTAGAAAGATGTTGACGATCACATATGTCGGCTCATCTAATCACGTCGACCGGAACAGAACAAAAGAAATCGATTAATTAAATCAAGTCCACCGTGCGCCGTGATCTTTCGCGTGGCAATCTTATGGTTATTTCGCGAAACTTTAACTATCCTTCGACGCTTTGTCTTTTCTCTTTTTCCAGCTTTCTTTTTTCTTTTCCTTGTTCGATTTCGTTTGCAAGCCTTTTCTCCCAGTCTTCGATTCTCTTCGCTCTCGTCATCGTTACTTTTCTTTTTCTTTTCTCCCGGCGGGCTGTAACGAAAGCGACGGCCACCGATTTTGCCATGGTGAACAAACGCGACTCGAATCGATGCACAACTCTGCCGCGCATATTCACCGCAAAATTTCGTCGCAGATAGTGGAAACGTAAATCTGTCCAGCATCCGGCGCGTTTACGGAAAAGTGAACCGGGGCGACCGTGAATTCACGAAATCGCGGTAACAAAATTATAAGACACGACGGCAATTGCCGTGTTTCGGTGCTTCGCTCGCGGTTTAAACCGCCTGCCAGAAATCATGGCCTAACGAGATTATGCTGCCGCTCGTATTCGGCCTCGTGTTCCACGGATTTATGGTTTCCTCGTGTGTTTCGGGGTTTATGCACGGCGATATGTTTCTGCGTCGGGGGAGTAGGCGAGATGGGGGGAAGGGGGTGGGGGAGACTTATAAATGAGTTTAGAGGGCGATGGATGGGGCCGAGATGAAAACGTGAATGGAAATTGAAGAATTAGGGTCGCCTATCTTTTCGAACCGGAACGACGGCTGACGACAGCGCTGCGGATTTTGTGAACTTTTCGCGAAAATTGGCGCAACTTAGGAAACGAATTAAGAAAGTCTATTAGAAAAAAATATTATTTCTATTTACCTGTTTACTTGTAAAATTATATAAAAATATATACTTTTATTTTAAACACTTCATTGTATAAATGATCATATATTTGAAAATATAGAAATCTTTTTGGCAAACAGTACAGCAATTTTTCATTTAAAACTACCAGCTTCTGCTCTGTACAATCAACGAGAACAATTTTTATTTTTCATAAATACCATCGTCTGCTATTAATAATCTAAAGATATAAAATCAATTTTAGCAACGAATAAAAATACTAACACTTCGTTACAGAAAATTCGAGTGATACTTATGCGAGAAATTTTGCGGTTTTCGTCCACCGATTCAAAGGCGCAGTTTGAACCCTGAGATCAGTGGCTATCACTTTTGCTATAACCTGAGCCTCGCTGTTATTTTTTAACAGGCGACTCTTTATTCGTTTTGATGGTTCGCTGATACGGGAGCAATGGGTGACAAAAGGGTGAGAATAAAGAGACAGAAAAGTATCGTGATTGAGGTTAGTATGTGAGAAAAGTGTCACCGAATATTTTTATTCGCTTTAGTGTTTCACCTCGAGCTTGCTTGCTTGCCTCCTCTAAATGATTCGAAAACGTCGACTCATTTTACGCCGCAAGAAAAACTGTTCCGCGCCATTTTTGAGGCGCTTGGAAAGATGGCGGATGGCGTTGGAAATGAGAGATCTGAGATTTTTATAAAAATAACGCAACTTCGTCGATGATTAAATATTTTTAAAACAGCGACGAAGCTGCGGTTAATTTTTCCAGAAGCACGTGTCTTCCGAGGTTAGAATTTGATTTCAATTAAAAATGTTTCATAAAAAACGAATTGCTCGAAGAATCATTTATCATTGTAGGTAATTTTACAGTGAATATTAATGACTCGATTATCGATATTCCTGTGGTTTTTATCTCGATTTCATTGAAAACCATGAGAGTTCCGATAGATCCGTCGCGATACGGAATTCTACAGTGCCGCAATTGCATAAACATCCGCAGTGTGGCGACGGCTGACGGTGAAATGATTCGGAAGTCTGGTGAACATCCAAAAGATGGTAGTTCCGCGAGAAATCGAATCGGATTCCGATGCAAATGGCCCGCGATCGACCATTGTGCGGCGACTCGAGGCGATTCACCGTCGTTTCGCTTCTGGCCCCGCTGACGAAAGCGGCGCACGATCTTTCCAACATTTCCCCAAACTCGCGAACGATCGATCCTTCGTGCGCCACGGATCGTTTCTATCGGAAGCTCTCGCGGCCATAATTTCCGGCAGAGTATAAAAGCGGTATCGCTGATCAACTCGTACGCGATCCGAGCATTTTGAATAAATTCGCGTCGGTCTCTCGAATATAAAACGTCGAATCATAAAAACCTGCCGCGAAATTAACCTTTCCGTGCCCGGTCCAACCGCGAATTATTCCGCAGAGATTCGCGGAATAGCGACGGCGAGATAAGGCGTCGGGAAAATCGTAAAAAGCGGCGGGCAGGGCCTCCGCGCCGCTCGTTCCGTGACTCTGTTTAATGATCCCAACGAAATGATCGATACGTTCGCTATTTGCCGTCCGCCGGGCTCGCGTTTCGCCTTTCTGCAGACCCACCGCGACGTCGAGCCGCTAATTTCGTTTCGTTGCATTGCGCGAAGATATCGCGCGCGACGATCGGACCCGATCTTTGCGCGAAAATATCGCGCGGTCTGCGGTTCAGCAATATTCGCGAACGCGCGACCGTAATTGCGAGCCGGCTAACTTTATTGTCCTTTCGCCGGCAATCTCGAAGTGAGAAACGCTCGTCGACTCGACGGACGAGAGCTAATTGCCGGAT
>NC_135775.1:22452881-22507139 GCF_028453695.1 Augochlora pura | reverse complement strand
CCGGCGAGCAATTTCTTCGTTCGCGCGGCAGCGCGGGGTTGTTCGATGAAAATAATCTGTTTGCGAGGTGAGGTAACGCGATCAACGATCGGTGAACAGAAACGGAAGAGAAGAGACTAATTTGCCGGGTGTAGAACGATGAGAAACGGCGCGACGAGGCGACCGCGTCTCTTCCAGACGGCGATAGCGATTCGTCTGATCCCCGGGGTCGTTTTAGCGACGGAATACGATCGGCTCGAGGACGACGCATTGTCTCGAAGATACCGGGGCAAACCTTGGCGGGGGGGATACAGACGAAAAGATAAACAAAAGGGATGGTACACGCACGCGAACCGGCCGATCGATGGGGGACGCGGGACATGAAAGAAGAGGCAAATAGAAATCGTGAAACTGGTACTCGGCTCGAGATCGAGAGGTGAAAGCCTTACCCATTCTTCGCGACGTGGTTCACCCGGCACAACCTCCTTCTTATCGATCCGGTTTCATCGCGAACGATTTTACGGGCCGTCGTCGTACAGCGCGGCTGAACCGCTTTCACGCAGCTTTCCCCCCCCCTGTTTCTCGTTGTTGTCACAAACGTTTCGAGATTGTACACAGATAACCGTACAACATGCCGTGCATGCCACCCGCGCTAATCTTTAATCCCTTATTGCACCGTGTCTCTTTCCCGGAGTTTGCTCTCCGTCCCGTCGAGAGACCCCCCCGCGTTTTTCGTCCAGGAAAGATTCATCCGGCCTTTAACCCCCTCTCGCTCCACCCGCCCCGGACTTCTTTCGCGAGAAAGTTTCTCTGGAACAGGAAATTTATACCCGGCCTTCCGACCGGCGAATTTAGACCTTAACCCGTTACTCTTTCATCGCTTCTTTCGCGAAGTTTCCCTGGCGCAGGAAATTTCTGTGTAATCGTATCCTCGCCGATCGCTCGTTTGACCTTTAACCCCTCGTTCCGCCGAGTTTGCCTATCGCGAACAGAATTGTCTGCCGTCTATTTTCGTCGACGACTCGTAACGAATTAGAACGCCATATTATTTCAGGATTTCTTTCGCGAAGTTTGCCTAGAACTGGTGAAACGGTCTGCTCGTATTCCCACCGATGAATCGTTCAGACTTCGTCGCCCTACCCTCTCTCTCTCTCCCTCTCTCTCTCTGTCTCTCGTGATTTCTTTCGCAAAGTTCGTCTGTAACAGGAAATTTGTATCCGCTCGCTACGATGAATCATCGAGACACCCTCCGGATTTCTTTCGCAAATGTCGATCGTCCAGCATGACCTCGCGTTATCAGCGACGGCTCGGACCGCGGGCCTCGCGCGGCGGAAATGAGAACGCGAAACACGCGAGATGGGCGCGCCGGGATGCTTTAAGCATTCGTTATCGGTGATTTATTAATAGTCGTCGAGCGATCTCGTCGGACCGTGAACGCAAATAAATTCGATTGCGGGCGAAAAGGGAGGAAAAAAACAAAGTTGTACGCGATCTAATTTCGGCTCCATTCAAGCCCCATCGTCGTAAGAGAAGCCAATTTAAATTGTACGACGAGGCTGCCCGGTGAATGAAATTATTAAACGCATCAATGAATCCCGGTTTCCCTCTTACGATCTCAAAAGCATTCCCCGGTTCTTTTTAATTGAGCCAGACGATTCTCGTTCCGCGGAAAGATCCGCACAGTCAAAGGTACAAACGTTCCCCCCGTCCGCATTCTAATTCTGTAACAGTCCGCGCGAGGGGGGGGGGGGGGGGGGGAATAAAAGGAAGGGGGGCTCCAAGAAGGACGAACAAAAAAATCTAAATCGACCCGCAAGGAAACGAACGAACCGCGGCCCGGCCCGGGCTAATTTTTGCCGCCCCCCCCCCCCCTCTCCCCGTGCACCGGTAACGAACGATTTAGTTGGCCAGGATTTCAGGGGTCTCGGGCCGGGTGCCGGAAACGACGACTTTTCGTTCTGGAGAGTACAATATTAAGTTGTCGACGGAGATTGCTGTAAAAGTGACAACGAGGCGTGCGACCAAGGCAAAAATTACGGTTTGGCCGGAGCGAGGGTTTGGGAGAGAAACAGAGAGACATAGAAACAGAGGAGAGAGAGAGAAAGAGACAGTCAGAGACAGACAGACAGACAGAGAAAAATAGAGGAAGATGAAACATTGAATATACAGATACATATATCTATATAAACATGTTAAAACGCTATCGAACAAGAGAGGCTCTACACAGTCAGACTCTGAACGCATGCAGAGTAAAGTAAGAAAACAATGAGAAGGAAGAAACACTCACCGGTTCCAACGCGGCCCCGGGCATTGGAGAGAGAACGCACGCACTGCTATAGCGATCGAGAGACGAGAGAGACTTTCGTTTCGTTCTTTGGTCTTTCGTTCGAGCAAGGAAACAATCAGACAATTAAGATGCTACACAAGAAGAGTATACACATGTTCTGTTCAGGGTGGTTGCTGAAAAGCGGAATGAGTGGTGGGCGTCGCGTCGCGGTGACCGAACCACGCTGCGAGAAGGTCGAAAATGAAAAAACAATTTCGGACGTTGCAACGGGCTCGGTTTTGTCGACGGCCTGCGGTTCCGATTAATGTGCTGATTCTCCGACGAACGTGATTGATCCGAACGCGATAAGGGAAACGGCTGCGAACGTTCGCCCGCTGGACTGCGGATTTTACGATACACGTGACCGAGATCGAATGCAAAGCGACGAGAAAGTTCACGGAATTTAATAGACGTCGTTCTCGGCTTTAAGAAAAGACTGCATAGCGTGTGACGCGATCGACGGAGAATATTTTTATTCTATAGAAAAATCCGCAGTCTGCGTATAATTTCGTTTCGGAATAATTTGTGAACCGTGAATGGATGAAATATGATAGCCAGCCGCGTCATCGCATTATTCAGATGTGAAACTTCAGGGAATTCAACGAGCCGTTCAACTCACCCTCTACACGCACAATCGTCTATCTTTGCGTTCTAGAACGGTGTTCTCCAAGTATTTGGAACGGGTTTCATTCTCTAAAATATATTAAACGTTCGGATTTTTGGGAACAGTCATCGAATATAAATCCTAAATTATTTCGCAATAGGACAAATAAAAGCTTCGTGGCAATGAACCGGGCAGAATCGACGGAATCGTTCGTCGAACGAAAAACAAGGCGGGAGGTTACGGGAACGTGACGGCAAACACGGCCGACGGATTAACTCGTCGTCCACACCACCACCCGCACGTTCAAAAAGGCCGACGGCGGTACGGAGGACAGAAATATAATCCGTCGCTAAATTAATTAAAACACCGTCGGTTCCTGATCTAACGATTATCCGAGCCTGGCCGACCTTAATCTAAAGATTAAGACAAAAATATGATCCTCCCCCTAAATCGATTAAAGCTGTCGCCTAACCCGACCCTAATCTAACGATTACGCGGGGCTGGTTCTCTTCGGGCTGCAGGGGAGGAAAATTACCGTGGGCAGCAACGTCGTCGCTTGGATCTGCGGCGTTTCGACGAATGTGTTTGCCGGATAACAGAGCGCGCGGCCTGTGTTCGATCGAAATAAAACACTATCGTTGGCCATAATCGGAAACAAAGTAGCGGTGCATTAGTACGTTTGCATAATGGAGAACTCGCTTTCAGAGACCCGGACGCAGTTGCGGCACGGAAGAAAATTCACGGGCCGCGATCGATTATGCAATAAGGGATTAAAGAACGCCGGTTTATGTACAAAAAGAGAACACGAATCCGAGTATATATATATAAGTGTGTGTGTGTGTGAATGAATGTGTGTCGGTTTCGTGTACGAGGACGTGTATGTGCGCCATAAATAACAAAGGAGAGAAAATGTACAAGATTCGGAAACACAGTGTGTGTATGTATGCACCTGTGTGTGTGTCGTCGTGTGGCTGCGTCAGCTAAGAGGCGATAAGATATTGATCGCCTCAATAATTCACATGTAAACGTGGTAAGATTATATATATATATAGGTATTTATATATATATTGTATGTATATATAGATAGACGGTTATATATATAATATATATTTATATATATGATATAAAAAAAACGTCAAATTCCATTAAATCATCTACGACACAATAGCGTGAGGCGACAGTATACGGTGTAGTTTTACGATTACGAGCAGCACGATGCCGCGGGCTCCGCTTTTCATCGCTCCGATCGTTTCGCTCGGTTTGTTTTTCCACGGGGCCGGCAACCGATCGGGTTTTCATGGCTAATAGAATTTTGTTTCGCTGCGGCATGTCAAAGGCGACGTCAATTTGTTTCATTCGATCCTCCCTAATGCCCCGTACCCGTCCGCCGCGATTTATGACGAGACCGGAATTTCTCTTTCGACCGGCGTATCGCGACTATAAAATTCCGTTTCCGCGCGACTCCTGGAAACCTCGGCGCGCGTCTCGATCCATCGAAGTTTCGACAGCGTTCGGGAACTTTGCAAATTTTATCGATCCTGCGGGCGGGCGCCCGGAGTTCGGTTCGATCCGGTTCGCCGAACGTCGAAGTTCTTTTCGCCCGCCGAAATTTTGGGAACTGTAACGAATTTTCCAAAGTTACGAGAGATCGACGACGGAATTTTTGAGCTGCGACGAACTCGATGCTCGAACAGTTAGGTTTGACGAGGCTCGCAAGAATATAAGACCGTGTTGGAGCTCCGAAGTTCAGAAAGTTTGAACGAGCCTCCGAATACTGTTTTTAATTCGACGGCTCTCGAATCTTCGCGAAACACGGTCCTCGCAGAATTCGGTTCGACGCGGTCGCGGGCTTCGGATTCCGCGTCGACGGTCGCCGGGCGCCGTCGAATCTCGGCCGACCGGATTCCGTGAATCGCCGAAACGGATCCACCGCGGCCGGGGAATTTGAGAATCAGGGCCGAACAGATCTCGCGAGCCTTAGAATTCGGTTTGATCTTGTTTGCGGATTCCCTGAATTCGATTTCCCGTGACGCGCGCCACGGAGTTTGATTAAATTCCCGAGTTCCCGAAGTGTCTTAGCCCCGTACGCCTCGCGCAACTCCCCGCGTTCGCGATAGAGTCGCGCTAGCAATCTCGCAGAATTTTATTTCCCCCGCCGACGTCGTCGAACCGTCTTCCCCCCCGAAAGCCCGCTTTCGAACGCGCGAACGAGGAACGCGGGCGTCGTGCTGTTCGCAACGTTCCAAGTCTCTTTCGTATGCATACAAGAACGAATGAGCTTAATATAACATACTTCGGTAGTGGAATCAAAAAACATATGATAGTGGGCCTTAAATACGCACGAGAGCCTGTTTACAAAAGGGAGAGAACAACACAAAGAAGGTAAAGAGAAAATTGGTGTCCGTGTGCGTGTGTGTGTCGGCCTGTATACACGTGTCTCTCTCTCTCTCTCGTTCGTGTTTGCCTGTGTGTGTGTGTATATATATATGTGCGTTTTACACTCTGCATACCGTGAGACAAAGAACAGCATTGTAGGATACTATGAGTAGCGAATTAACAGTAAAACGTGTGTGTGTATATAATACATCGATTAATGTGTATGTATTATCATACAACCACATAGCACGTCGCATGGTCATCGGACAGCTCTATCTACGAAACCTTTTGTTCTCTGTTCGATCTCGATGGATCTAGGACTAAACGGTCGATCGTAATCGATAGGAAGACAATCACAAGTGTCCCATGACAAACAAGCGCCGTGGCGCCTCGGTGGCAAAGATTAGGGGAGTTCGCCTAACGCCGGACACCGGCACTTTAGGGAAAATGTAACGGCAAACTATAATAAACTTTTATATAAAATTAACCCTTTGCACTCGAAGATAATTTCAATCCAAAATGCAAAGTATTTTTCCTAAACCACAGTATTTCTATATTATAATTTATATTTAGTACATTTTATGCCTTTAAAAGTTTGTAAAATAGGAACGACGTTGACGATTCGAAAATTATTTTGAAGCGTGACGGAACAATTTTTAAAGTGCCTCTCGAGTGGAAAGGGTTAAAAACTCGACAATAGGACAACGATTTCAACGTTGAACAATTCTCGTAAAATTGTTGTAAAATTCATTTAGTTCTTCTACCGTTTTAAACTTTCACCAGTCGTTTTTTTTTTTATCATTTACCCATGGAAACCGCAGTCTACTAACGAGACTCGACAAACAATGAAAACGAAAACAATGAAACGAGTGCACACCTCAAAAAAGTATTCAGAACGAAGCCTGTTCTACCTGATATTTCTGATAAAGAAATCGCATGTGAAAAAACTGGCCTGGACATTATTCAAATAATAATGAATTTGCAAAATTGTATTCACGACAATGTTTCTTTATTATTTTAATATTTGGCTGTGGAATGAAATAATTTCTAGTTTCGTAATCGAATTTTTCGACGATTCATTTTTTACAATTGCAAATAATAATTTCTTTATTATTTTAATATTTGGCTATGGAATGAAATAATTTCTAGTTTCGTAATCGAATTTTTCGACGATTCATTTTTTACAATTGCAAATATAGAGAACCTAAAAGTCATGGTTCGAGGAGAGTCTCGTGTCCGGCGTTAGGGGAACTCGCCCGCTACCTCTAAACAATAGATCTAACTCGTTCGATCACGGATTGTGTCGCAAAACAATTTTCGTTTCTCTCTATCCGTTATCCGCGGCGTTATCGCCCCGTCGCTTCTGATCGTTCTCTATATATATACCTCGTATCTATGAAGTTACACGGTATTTATAATACATACAGATTGTATACAGTGAAGACGAACACTCTATGTACTTCTGTGTCTGTAACGGGCGTGCCTGGTTTTTTTTTGTACACATCTCTTGGTCGTGGCGTGTGTATGTGCGCGCGTGTACATCGTGTGCGCGTGTGGTATACGGTGTGTGGGTGGGTGGGTGGTTTTTATAGAATACGTGTGTCTGTGATTTCGGGGCATTTGATATTTAACTTACCATAGTAACGTCATTTATTTTTGAGATACTTCGAACAAATATGTTGACGCGGACAATCGCGGGCCCATCTAACATAGCAAACAGAATAAACAAAATTGATTAATCGTCGAGGCAAACATGAAACGTATCGAGAGTGGTTTTTGTGTGTAATGAAAAGAAAGAAACCCTCCGCCCGTGTTCGGTGTTTCTTAATCGCAGCTTTTCCTCTCTCTCTCCCCCTCTCTCTCTCTCTCTCTCTCTCTCTCTCTCTCCCTTTTCTTTTCTTTCTTTTCGTTCGCTTTCGCTCAAGAAAAAAAAAAATCGACCGGCGATTGCGGGGCAGACAATTGGTTCTGTTCTTTCCCCCGTTCTTATCGTTATCGTTCGGCTCTCTCCCAGTCCGCGGAGCCGCTTGTCGTCGACGAGCGTGCCCCCGCGGGGCTGTGCTCGACGTTTCTCGTCTTTGGCAGCGTCCGCCGCCGACACACTCGCTGCCGTGATCCTTCGATTACCCGTGTCCTCCTCCAGGTAACCTGCTTCGCTGTTAATTCGCCGTTGAACAACCGAGGCGTGGTGAACGAATGTCGAGATGAAACGAAATCGTCGGCGATCGGTTGGCCCCGATCGAAAACAGACGCGCTTGGAAATTGGACGGTTACGATCGTCTGTTCCGCGCGCGCGCGCGGTCGGACAGTCCGCAACACGTCGGACGGGGATTCGTCGATAAATTCGGAATTACGACGCGCGCGTTCACAGTTGCGGCGTCTGTTTTTCATCGAGAGCGGCGGCGCCGCCGTTAATTTATTTCGAGCACCGGGCGTCGCTCGGCCGACGCTCGTTTCAATCGGTCGGAACGACGCGTGTCGCAAGTGTTATGGCGGACATTAAATTCGCGCGGCGTCGACGGACAGTTGTCGTTCCCGTTCGCAGAGCGCGAAATAACCGCGCTGCGATTTTTAACAAGACGCGCGCCGTTCGAACCCGTTCGACCAATCAATTCTTTCTCCTGGAAATCGTGCCCGCCTGGATATAAACGCGGTTCCAACCCGTCGAGCGACGCGCCCCGGACACTTTGCCCCGCGATCATAAACACTCGTGTATGCAGATTCGCGGATGAATATAAAAGATCCGATGCATTTTAACCAGCGCCGATACCGCGCCGTTTCGTGCGACAGCAAATATCGCGGGGCTATCCGACGCCTAATGTATGCGGCTGCAAATATCGCGCGCGCCGCCGTGCGCCCGTCGTCTATTTTATGCGACTGCACACACGCGCGCGCGTTGTTGTCGGAGGGGGGGGGGGGCGGATGTTTGTCCGGGGGCACGTCGACAAAAAAGAAAAAAGAGCGACGAGGCGCGAAAGTATCGATTCCCGAAAATTAAAGGTGTACTTGTTCGGCTCTTTTGTAATTGACTCGTTTTTGCCGGGCCGCGAGCGGGCCGACGGGAGAACGAAATGGCGTTTTAATGATGCATCGATGCCGTCCGCGGAAAATCGTGCACGCGCGGCCCGACTTCTCCGCCCGTAATTAAAAGCGGGATCGATCATTTATTATTCGCGTCGGTCATCCCGATTCGCGGCTTTAATTACCACCCGCGCGTCCGTCGAAATATCTTGGCTACTCGGCCGCGAGAACTACGCCGGCCAAAGCGTTCCTCCCATCGTTTCAACCGTGAAATTTATTCGTTGATAGTCCGCCGGCCGATATTTCATTGGAAAAGGAAGACGTCGCGGTTGACACGACGGAAAGCGCGCGCGGGCGCGCTCGGTAAACGGATTCTGTTTAGCATAATCGAGAAGTCTCGAGCATCAACGTTCCCAGAATATTCGCCAGCTTGCTGAAGAAAAAGGGGAAACCAAGAAGCAACGTAATTATCGTAATCAATTTTAGGTGAAGCGAGTACACGCCGCGGCGCGACGAGCTTCGCCCGTAATTGCTTCACTTCCGGTGGGAAGAAGCTCCGTACACATTGAACGAGCGGACCGTGTAACGTGACTCGTCGTCGTTAACGTTTTTCGACCCGCGCCGCAGTTTTCTGTTTAATTAATGTGAAACGATGCTCCACGGTTTAACACTAATTAACCGTGAGCCCCCGGCTGTGCTTCTTTTTCTTCGCGCTGACTACGCGCTCCGTGATTCGAACGTTTGATTCCACGCGGTGTGTGACCGTACGCTGATGGATCAATCTGGCGCACGTGGAAAGATTCTACTCGATTATTTGGCCCGCGAGGAGCTGATCGTCTGATCAATGCTTGACGTTTCTACTCGCTTTAAGTGAACGCTGTTAGTAGTGACATAAACACGAATCGTGAAGAGCGGTAGGCAATTTTAGCTGCAAGTAGAAACAGTCAGCGATGATCAGACATCGCGTTCCGATAGAAAAATGTTAATGTTTAACGATTTATTCCAGGTACTGCCCAGTCTCACCACCAGTCCAATAAATAATTCGCCAGTTTCGATCTGTGACCCTGTCGTGGTACCTTGAACTCCAGCAAAATTTTCTGTAATTTTTCCTACTCCATCAAAGAACAACGAATTGAAATATGCATTTTCCATTTCCTTTCACTGTATATACAAATATTATATCAAGTCATAAATAGTCTTTTTATTTGATTTATTTCGAACGCTTTAGCGATAAGGTGACTCGCTGTTGGTTAAATACGAGCAATAGATTGTGCCGAGCTGGGAAATAATTTATGACTCGAGGTAATACTTTATCGAGGTGGAGGCAACAGTCCGACGTAGCCGAGGTACCATTCCAGGGCGCGTTTCAGAATGGAAAGAGAGTAACGGAGCGCCTCGCGTGCGTTGGAAATTTTGTAATTCCGTATAGGTCGCGTGGCGAGAAGCGTTCCGATCGAAATTGTACTCGCTAATTTCTAGATTAGCTAATAGCAGGCTGGAACGAGCCAGGCGTATCGTCCTGAGCCATACAGAGTGTCTGCGTACCATTCCGCCCTACATGAACCAGGACAAGACGTCGGACACGTTGCTCCCGTCAACGTTGTCGCTCGTCAACCAATATTCTCATTGTACACGCGCGCGTCGGATAAAGACTAGAGACCGCGCGTCGTTTTTTCTTTTTCTCTTTTCGTTTTCTTTTTATTTTTGCACGCGACGGTACTCTACCGCGGCCGACAAAATGAAGAATGCTCTCTATACGGTGCACGAGCGATCCGAGGGCTGACGCGTTCAACGACAAATCAAATTCAATTCACGCGAATGAATATTCAAAAGTGCCATCCCGTATGCATGATTCTCTTCACCTCCTTTTCTTTGACAAGTACACGACGAGGAACTCTACTCGACGACGGTCGCAGCGAAACTAAAATATGAAAAGACGACGGGCGATGCATCGAAATGAGAATAGTTTTTTCTTGGTTTATTTTCCTTTTCGCGACACAGTGTTCCCTCTTTGTGCCGCTTGCTTTGAGACCCCGGCTAGTGCCTTGGCTTTTATCGGCAAGACACTATCGGCTGAAGTGGAGCGAGCCGGGCACGGTGATATGAAAATGATAAGGCGGAGGACGGGCGGGCTTGCGAACTTTATGCGTTTATGATTAGCCCTTTGCGCTCGAACGGGCGACTACGTGGGACAGCTGAGAATTTTTGTGTCACGTATCGAGATCGTTTCGACGTTGCTAAAGTTCTTCCTATTTAAATGCAACAGTGTAATTATTTTAGTAGTCAGAAGACTCGATTTTATATATATATAATACGCTAATTCGCATAGAATAAGAATACTATTAATCAGAAAAAACTATTTTGGATTTATATTTAAAATGGCTTCCAGTGCAAAGGGTTAACTAGATGAAATACCAAGCAGCGAAGATGTTAAAAGAAGTCAAGACAGAATGTACAATGAAGATCCGTATATAGTGAACAGATTCCCTTGGTTAGGCGTGAGAAAATGAACCTTCCGTACGGAAACAACTTGCTTCCGTCTTTAGAATCTTCGAGATCTATCGGGCGGACTGCAGGAAGCCAGGACCACTGGCCACGCCATAACGAGCTTCGGCCAGGTTAAACTAGGCTCGCGTTTAGGCTGAGCAAATTAAATTGGTTCCGGCTCACGTTCGAATTATCTCTGGGTCGGCTTAGGTGTTGCAAGCCCCGGAGTTATCTTAATTGATTCCAGATTAAGTCTCATTAGGTCTAGATTAGGTCAGGAGCGGCTGTGTAGACGTAAGTTGCTCCTGATCTAGCTAAACCGGGGATCAAGCCTGCGTTTCGCTCGGTTATTAATTAGCCACCGCGAAGCCTCGGTTCAGCTACTTCCTACGTTGCAAACGATTGAACGTCGAGGGAGCACTGTATCGTTGCCGTAACCTCCCAAACACCGCGCGCGACGTCTCGCCCCCAAAATTGGGCGCGGTATCAATGTTTCAAACAGCAACGTATCGAACAGTAATCCTTCTTGACCGGGTGTCTATCTACCCTAAAAACTGCAGCGGATCGAGCGAGTGCCAACTCCGAAGAACGGTGCTCGGTTGTCTACCATCGCGAGGAGAGGGATCTCTCTCTCTCTCTCTCTGTGAGACAATCACAAAAGGAGCATGCGGAGAATCTCGAAGCGCCTTGTTGTCGCCTTTACGCGTCGGATCAGTCCGTGTTGACCTGTGACCATGGAGCAGGGTGCCCTCACGCAACAGGGACCCTGATCGTGACCCGACGCGATTCAGCCGGTCGTTAAAGCGACCAGGTCGATATACGGGACGATCCGCTTCGACGATCCTCGCATACTCGTGCCGTCCGACAGGCTTCGAGGTGCAGAGGGTTAACGAGCGTCTCATTGGAAACGTATCAATGGGCGCATTAACTAATCGTCAAGCACTAGAGCAAGGGTGGTTTAGGTGTTTGCCGGACCTCATGGGGGTTGGAGAAGGATCGCGCGAAACCCTATATGCGAGAACGACAGCCGATAATCCGTGTCCTTCTTCGTCGCCCTCCCATGGTTTTAATCCATCTCCTCCCACACTCTCGCTCGCTCTCTCGCTCTCTCTCTCTCCCCCTCTCTCTAACTTTCTTTCTTTCTTTCTCTGTTCCTTTTTCCTTTGTTTTTCTTGGCCCCTCGTGCGCGTCCTACGTGGCTAATAGAAACGTGTGCCGTACATACGTGGTAACATAGATGCTAGAGTTATATGCCGCATGCCTGTGTCTATGCTAGAATGCTAGGGTTTCTGTATCTGTGTGGCAGTCTAAAACATGAAACGGTGTATCTTGATGTATACACAGATGAGAGAACGGAAATGGCTGGGTTAGAAATGTGGGGGGGAAAAAAAACAGGCGAGTCGACCACGGGCCACGGGTTCCTCATCTTTGGCGGTCTACGGGGCGGGGGTGTCTATGGGATGGAGTGTCGCGCGACACAATGCTCCTAGATCAAAAGGACCAAGCTCGGGGGAGACGCTCCCAGCCAGAATCGCACCGGATACACACTAGTCTAGCCGTCTCTATCGGATCAACGCATGCACAGATCGCGGCCGATTCCGTCTGCGATCGATTCGCGGATCCGCGGATTTCTGCTCCGGCTTTGCGGAGCCGCGCCCGCTCACCGAACATTTCGTATGCATATCGAATCCACTGGCTTTTCAACCTTCCGCCAGGCGGAGATCGTCTATTCAAGACCTTTCGGGAACCACCCCTCGCCTTCGAGAGTCGACGGAATCTGGATTCAGATCCAATTCTTGCCGCCGCGAATGTTTCCCGGCTTTTTCGAATCGAATTTAATAACGTGCGGCTGGATTGCGCCGATTGTGCGGCGACGTACTTTCGGATTTGACTGGTAAAGATTCTCCGGACATATTTCTTTTTTAATATTCCATGTAGAGGTACAAAGAAGAACTGATTCTGTCGTTCCCTGCTTTGATTAATATCTTATAAAATATACAGATTTTTCGTAAATCGCGACACAAGCTATGGTATATTAACAAATATTAATACTATATCTACTTTATCTTCATTGCATCGAAACTTTGAAAAATTAAATATATATATCCAATATCTGTTCACGATATTTTCCCAAAAATTGTAGTCTTCGACAAAAGTAAACCGCATTGTACAACAACGTACGAAAGAGAATTTCGAGGCGAGGGACGAAGGCGGTTCACCGGATGGGAAACAAATGGGGAAAAAGCACGGGATCGATGCTCCCTGGCGCGGCGAGCCTTCGTTTCCCAGAAAATTCATTTCGAAAATTTGTCAAACACGCTTGTTATTGGACACGCTTGGGCGCTGCTTGTCTGGCCATTACACGCTCTTTCCACTTGCCGGTGAGTTTTACGGTGGCACGATATTAAACCCGGGTGTTCTTCCGCGAGAGACGAAATTTTATGAGTGCGTTCTACCTATCGCGACGACGAGAAGGAAAAACAAAACAAAAAAAAAAAACAAAAACAGGTCGCGCAAACACGCGTCCGTAAATGCTTTATTTCAGAGATTCAGCGTATTTCATGGTCTCTAAATTTTATAACAGATGGAACGTTTACATATTCCATCTCTCTCTCTCTCTCTCTCTCTCTCTTCCGCCCCTCTCTTTGTTACGATCTTATTTTTCCCTTTGTTTACTTTGTTCTTGCAACGGGACTCTTTGCGCGGCCGTCGTAAAAAGTGTAATAAACCCGGATCGCGGTCAGATGAACGCAGACGAGCGTGGTTAAGCCGCTCGAAACGCGATAAGAATGTTAATGTGGAATTGCGAGAAGCGAAACGGCAAAAGCACGTTTGTCGGGAACTCGTTCATTTTTCGATTAGGATTTACGCGGGGACGTCGTGCACCGCTTTACGGCTGCCTTTTATTTCGCGTCGCGACAAACTCCTGCTTCATTTGTACCGCCGCGTCTTGGAGAATCGCTTGTTATAATGAAACCGAAGGAAATTGAACGTTTTATTACGACCGCGGGATTGATGCGTTGTTCGTAACGCTGCGTCTCGGAAATTGAACGTGTACGAGGTTTAATTTTTATCTGTAATATTTCCGAAGACCTCTGCAAAATTAGATGTTCGACAGGTATCGATTTAAAAGATTTAATCCATGTTCTGTATGAACAATACGATGAATAATATTTCTGGAAGAACACCGGGTTTTTAAAACCAAAAAGAAATGCGAATAAAATATCAATACTATATTAAGTATATTAAATAATAGCATAGGTTCGTAAATGACTAATAGTAGACTAATAGTAAAATGATGAACAATAGATTCATAACAAAATAGAATCGAAATCTCCTCCGGCAATCAACGGCAAATAAAAATGCAAATACAGTTGATAAATTACCAAAACACCTTAACCTTTTAGTTAACGAGAGTCGTGCGTGTCGCAAGAATACGTCTAATTTTGTTTTAGATTGTTAATCCAATAAAGCAGATTTTCTGGGAACGTAAGCGTCGTCCAGGAAAATAAACGTCGCTATATGCATAGTACAGTTCCGGTGGCGCGTTCGCGCGGAAATCTCGATTCGATCTGGTGCGACAGTGGGGGTGGTTTGAAGGGTGAGGGTGGCGGATGGTGTCGACGGTATAGTCTACGTAATAAGAATAAGAAAACGGGGGGGTGGGAGTTAAAAAGGGACACGATGCTAGCCGGCTGTCATGATCGTGTAGTGGTCGCCGTTTCTCGTCGCTGACGTCGGCGATCGGCACGCGTCTATCGTCATAGTCGTCGATGGGTCTCTCACCGAGGACTCTAAGACCTACGGTTGCGGCTACGTTCAAGTTTCTTGCAAGCAACAGAAAAATAAGGAAAAAGTACCCGCCAAGAGAGAAATGGCGTTTCGGCGCCCCGTTAAAGATTCTTGGACATGGTTTAATTGGTTATACTTACCATCTTGATGTCACTAATTGTCGCAATGCTTCGCACAAACAGGTTTACCCGGACAATGGCCGGGCCATCTAAGGGCAAAAACAACAGAGCCCCGTTTTAGTCAGTCAATCGTTTCCCCGTGTCACACAATACTCTACTTGGAATATGAATTGTTTTTTTTTTGTTAGATTGCTCGCGATTTTCTCGCTCGCTACGCCACTGGATAAAGCCGTTCCGTTTTCCCTTCCGGCTTCGTTCTTTCGGTTCGCCCTAGAGATTTCGGTAGGTCGGCCGCCGTGTCGGAGAATTCGTCTAGCTCGCTCGGTTTCGATTCTTTCGGTCGGTCGGTCGGGTGGCTTTGTACTTGTTTTTTTCTTTTCCGTTTTTTCTCTTTTTTTTTTGTTTTTGTTTTTTTGGTTCGACTCGCGGAGGAAACGTGTAGGCTTCGTGAGAACGGATTGAACCGGGTGATCGAGAGCCGTTTGGAAAAATTGTTGTGCGTCCCCCCAGGGGATCGGGATCGAAGTTGGACATTGAGTTTCGTTTGAGGGCTGCTGCACTTTTTGCGGGCTGTCGTCTGGGACACACGGTGACACACGCGCGACGATCCGGCACGATCGTCACGAACTAGTTTCTTTGACAAAGGGAACTGGTGGGTGCGCGCGTCAAGTGGTGACGTATATGTACGTGGTGTACACTGTCGGACAGTGATTCTTGCTAGAGGATCTTGTGTACAGAGGCCCTCGCAGCTCGCGGCTGAATCGAATCCGCCGATTCCATCGCGTCGCTCCACAAATAATACGAATCTCCATATTTCACCGAGCCTGGCGCGGCTGCTCCCATCGTGCAATAACAAAGTCATTCAACTCGTGAAACTAGAACTATAAACTTTACAAATTTTCGAAGTTAATACACGAATCTATAGAATTTACAAAATTTACGAAATAATCAAAAGATCGAAATAGCTTCGATTTCTATTTTTATATAATTTTCCATTGCATACTTATTTGAACATATTTGCTTCAATAAAGAATCTACGTAGTATCATAAAAGGGAAATTATTAAATAGAAATATTCTGAACAGACACAATAATCAGATGTTTTAATAAATGATTTTAATGTCTTTGAAGATAATATCTGAACGATTTTTATTTTCCTTCGATTTCTATCATATTTTTGTGTTTTATGCTCGAGAAACGTGGACGCATTATTTCCCCGATGACCTACAAAGTGCAGACGCGAATGGCACAGAGAAAAGTGTTTTAATTTCGAGAAAATCGAATTTAATGTGTAGATTAACGTCGCGTGCGCTCAGGCTCGTTTGGCTCGCGTGTCTGACCATTGCTGGTAGTTTCCACTTCGGCTCGCGTTCACTTAAATAGTGAGACAGAGGTTATAAAGAACTTTTAAGTATAGGCGAAGTCGAGTTAATATTTCATTGCGGCACGTTCGCTGTCAGTAGAGTTGGCAAGTAATGGTCAGACATAGTAGCCGGAATAATTAAAGAATAATTTGAATTGCGAGTAGCCTGTGTAAACTTTCCTCGGTCGGAAAGTAATCAGAACTGTCAATAATTAACTTGATTGCGAGTTCACCGCGTATATAAATTAAACCGATTAATAATTTTGATCAAATGCACGGCTATTTTAATAAATGCGATCGACTAGTTTTATTTAAATCATTTGGATTAATTAATTTCTGAATTAGAGAAAAAATATAGATCACTCCAGCAAGAATCGGTTTGAGTATTGTACAACACGTGACACGGAACCAAGTGTACTATTCTCGTGACAACAGAAACGCATCGACAACTCTTTTCACAGAAATTGAAAATTGTCTCGCTGTAAAAATATCCGAGAAAAATACGAAATTCCGAAAATAAATCATCCCTTCTAAATAAAAGCTAAAACGTCTCACGGTTTACGCTGAATTTATCCCGACCGGGATGCTTCTGTCGCGATTATCCGACAATAGCTGTCCGTAAAATATTTTTAAATCTATGTATCGAGTTATACGAAACAGCGGACTATTAACGGGAACCCTCTGAGCGCGCAGGAAGAGAATAAACGAAGCAGAAAAGCGAATTTCCTCGACTAAACTCGATTCCATGTCGCGCGGTGTACGTCACTGAAAGAAAATGGGCTAAAAGCAAATTCGGAAGCTAGAGGCAAAGTGCTGTGACCACGGATACTTTAAACCGGGTTCGTACGTGACACATACACCGGGGAGACCTATCGATTAGGCGTTGTAATCGTCAAAGAAACACGTATTTTGCAAGATATGCGACTAAATATACTGAGAGACAGAAACGGTGCAGTTTGGTCTTTATATATATATATGTTTTTAAAGGCTTGGTACGGACATTGAGGCGGCTGTGCTTGGATGTGCACGCGGCGAATAATTCCCTTTTACTTCCGGGGCGTCTTGTCCTATTTACTTACGAGCGGGCTCGTCTATTCGTTCGCAAGCTGCTTAGAAAGGATTACTGTCTTACCTGTGCTCGAAAAATCATCGCTAAGAATTTCTTTAAGCACGTACAATATTAATTGACGGGGCCGCGATCCCGATAAACTTGGCCCCGTACTCGCACGGGGAACGGGTTACAATTTTTACGGCGAATTAAGCCTCTCCGATCTTCGCGAATTCGATTCGTGTTAATCGATTTCAATATTCAAAACGAGGATAATTAATTAAAAATTGTTTAACAATGCTCTCTTCGGTCTAAAGAAGATTACTTGCTAAAAGACGCTACTGTTAATAATTGTTACAACATAATATGTTTCTTCCAATGTTAGTCGATAGCGTATGTGTTACAGCTGTTTAATAAACCGAAATATTTTCGGTAGATAATAAAATTAAGATATTATCAGCTGATATTTGCTAAATTAAAATATTTTCAACGACTGTTTAATGAATTCAAATATTTCCGAAAGCTGTTTAATGAGTTCAAACATTTCCGAAAGCTGTTTAATGAATTCAAATAATTCCAACGGCAGTCGAGTAAATTCCAATGTTTCCGGCGGCTTGTTGAACAAACAAAAAATATTTCCGTAAGTTTTTCGGTTTGCGTATGGAGAGTTCAGTCGTCGGAAGACTGCGGCGGAAAATAGCTGGAACGCGCGGCGTTGTTTCGCCGTGATTAACGAGCCCCGAACAGATCGGGGCTGGTTCTTTCAGTTTGAAAGTTTCGCTGTACCGAGATTATGCGCCAGAAGGACTGCGGTTGAAGATTGCGGGAGAGAAGTTAATGTCGGCCACGCGACACCAGCCACTTTCTCATTTGTTTGCTTTCAAATTAGCCGGTGGCCGGGGGGGACACCTGACACGTTCCCCGATAATTAGGGGCAACAACGGCAACGGAGTGTCCGGGTGTGTTAAAAAAAATATATACATATCGCGCAATGGCGGCGAGATCGAGCTCCAGGCGGTTAGGTGGTCGACTATAATCACCGGCGACGTGTAACACCGTGCCGCGACCTATCGAACAATAGCGGGGACACACTCGCGGTCCAATTTTCCGAGACGTTCGACGTCGTCGCATAAATTTCTTTGCCGCGGACGTCAACGCTGCCGGGTTTAACGCGATGGAAAACTGTGCCGAGCGCGACATCGAGACCAGCTACAAAACTGGTCGATAACAGGTCCCGATCCTCGCTTGTTCGGAATTCTTTTCTCCAAAGTCGTTCGTATCCATCGCTATTTCGTTCGCGAAGGCGAATACTCAACTTTAGACGATTCTCCTGCTTCGACGAGGGAAGTTAGGCGAACGGTTCCTTCGCGTAACGATTCTGCAGACTTTTCCGCGTACAACAGTATACTTTTAATGATATTATAAACATTTTAGTGTTTTTAAATAATTTAACAAAAGCGAGACGATTTCGAAGAAGCGGTGTACGAGGTCGTGTTTTTAAACATTTCCTTCACGGTTCCATTAGAGAGGGTCCATAGAATCGTTCTACCTGAAAATCGTTCGGTTAGCTTTCACGGTTGAAGCAAGAGAAATTCCTGAAGCTGACAAGCGTTACTTTCGAAATTAAGCGCCGCGAAAGATTGCGAGCGTTCAAGGCGAAACGATTCGCAGATTCGCAATCAGCAAACAAAAATTCAACGAGATTGGCCGAGCGTGGTTAAAAGCTTTCACTTCGTCGGGCCAATGTAATTGGACACCGGCGTCGAATACATTTTTCACTTTTCCGCGATGCCCGTTTTTACGGGTTTGTAAAAATCCGACTTTTCCACGGCGATTTAAACATCGGCCGACACGTTGACAGCCGAACAATGCGACGGAGCGCGGTATCTCGCAGCAATTAATTCGAGGGCATAATAAGCGACGCCGATTCATCTCAATTTGCTTTCGACGTTAATTTTAGCCGGATGCCCGGTGCCGGACGCGCGAAAAGATTCGCAACAAACGGCAGGAAATCGCCGGCACGGTACCCAGGCGTATCTCGTAATTGTTCGAGCCCGCGGATTGAATACAATTAATCGATCCGCTCTTCCGGCTGTAATTATTCGCGGACGATTATTTATACGGGAGAAAATAATAACGACGATAGCGTAAACATTGCGGACGGAATATAAACCGGCCCGGAACAATGAACCGAACAGCCGCGGTTGAGATACACACGGTCTGGCAGCGGCGCGCTCGCATCAAGTAGCCTAAGTGCCGCTTATGTCAGACGCACGACCCGGGAATTCAATGATTCGAGTCGGTCGGGCCATAAGGCTGCCAGCCGTGTGCGGCAAGAATCATTAAAGAGGACCACCAAAACCGTGTACACTCGCGAGGCGAAGAGTCTACCGCGATCGCCACTGTGCCGCTCCAGTCGTATAACAACTAATTATTATAGCCAAACGAATTACGCTCGAAATTAGTCGAGTCAAATGTTCTACGGTTACAAGCGACAGCCAATCAGAGACGTCAGGTGTGTACTCGTCGACGAGCCGATTCACCAAATACACAGACACGCAGAGATGTCTTCGGGACCCTTGGTTCTGAGAGGTTTCCGGAACACATCGGACTCCCGCACGCTCGGAAAACAAAAAAGCAAACAAGCGTCGCGCCTGAGACACACGACTCGCTCAGCTCGCCGATCCAGTCAGAAATCCTCGTGTCGTAGTTATTCGTCGAACTTCCGACTGAACACGACCTACCCAACACTCCACAAAAAGCAAAAAAGAAAACATTCGTTCGCCATCCGCTTGCGCCACCCTCGACGAACTTGCGCTCTCCCTTATCGCCCGTCCATCGCCGGAAAACGCATCGCAAAGATCGGAAGAGAGAAGAAAAAAAAGATGAAAATAGAATCCACGATCCACTGCCACAGTCTCTCCTCTCTTAAATCGAAGCTTTATTGTACAGAGTTGGACAGAATCTGGCAGACAGAATCTGGCAAAGAAAGGAGGAATCTCCGGAGCTTCGCTCTCGCGCGCTCTTTTCGGACGATTAATACGTTTTCATTTTGTCACTCGAGTTCAAGAGCTTCGTTCGGTTCGTAGCCTAATGATCCACGCGTGTTTCATCCTCTGTCCCGGTCTCTTTAATATCGTTTCAGCGCACTCGACGTAGGGAGTCTACCGCGGATCGGATTCAGATAGTACTCGCCGGTGAAAGTAAGTGCCAAAGTATTATATAACTCGGAGATCGACCCGATACCGGCTGCCAACTACAATCACCGCTCGCATTAAACGGATTAACCATTTATAGTTCACTGGCGCACACGTTATGCCAATGATATGAAAAAGTAATAATTAGACTGCGGATCTCTATGCGGATACGGAGGTGCTTCGACACGAGATCTTTTGTGCATCAAGGATTCGATTGCTTCGTGAATTTCGGAGCAAGGTGAAATATCGCGGAAGAATTTCCTATTTTCATAGAAGCATTCGATTACATACCAATTTTGCTAAACGCTTCGATTTAATCTTTTAAAAGCTCTGTACAGGATGAATGAAAAATCATGGCACAATCGGGGACGATTCTACATGGAGAAATAAGTCGAAGATTTTCTCGTTTAACGCTATGCTTTCGAGAAACATAATTTTAAAGTTCCGTCAGGTTTGCAGTATAAAAATTGCTATATAAAATCTGTTTTAAGTAGAATAGGTATACGATGGTCAGACGCCTGTTTAATAGTATTACCTTTCGAACAATATTTTCTCGAAAACATAGTCTTTAATGAAAAAATATTTCCTTTTCGACGTATTTTTCAATATAAAATCGTCCCCAGTTGTGCCAGAATATTTCGCCTGTACGACGGACACCTTGCAGAACCTTCGAAGGGAGCAAAACTCGTGACCTCGAGTACCGTTCCGATTTAATTCGGTCCAGATTTCGTCGAGCTGCCCATCTCTGTCGCAGAGCACGGGTGCCCCGTTCGATTGGCCGCGTTAAATCGTTATCGCATAGGCTCGCGCGATCGAGCCAGCATTCTATGAAGGCGGCTCGATCGTGGAAACAGCGGCGTGCTCGTCTTTCAGACCAATTAACGGCGCGCGGCCCGAACAATTCCGTCTTATCGGAAACTCGGCCAATCAGTCTGCAGTGGACGGGACAGCCAGATACGCGTGACAGTGTGTCGCCGCGCGGCCCCGTGTATACGCAACGCACAGATCCTAGAGATCCGCGGCGAAACAAATCGCGGGCGTCACCGTTGCCAACGTATCGCGCGGTGTCGTTCGTCATCGCTATCAGAAACGTTCCATCGAGCCAGACAAGTTGCACGGCTCCCCGGTAACATCCCCGGGCGTCGGGATTCTTGTTCGTTGCTATTCGCCTAACCGGGAGAACGTTCCTCGAAAACCGGTTCGAGTCCCGTCCGTGGACGATAATTCGCGCGACTCTTCCGCTCGCGTCTTTCGTCGATTGCTTTCTATCCGGCTGGTGCGGCATCGACGATTGACAGTCGATTATTGCCGGTCGATTATTGCCAATCGTTTATTGACAGTCGTTTATTAAAGGTCGACGACGATTGCCGGTCGCAACCTCGAAGCGAGGGAAAAGTAAAGAAGCGAACGGAATGGGTTGTCGGTCAGCCCTCTGCCACGACTGATCACTTTCGAGTCACGTATATCCGCTAATTGCGTCTCTTTTGTTCGTTTGATTCCCGAAGCCTAGCGAAGCGTTTCAGACGCCCAATGATTCTTTGGGATCAGAGAACATTGTGTGTGATCGCGGCTCTTTTGAATGCCGGATTCGTCTAAGTCGTCGCCGCTGTTTGACGTCGGGTGGGGCGATGTAAATTTACGAACCGGTTACCACCGTGATTGTTCGTCCACACCGAATCAGAATCTGCGAAATTTGTAATGGCGGTCTTATAATGTCCACGTACGCTCGAAGGGTTAACTAAAACTGTGTTACGCTGACAACTGAAACGAGACGTTCGTAAATGACGCAGCAAGCCAATTCCGGGTCGGGGTCCCGGGAGAAAACGCGATCCCGGTAACTGTAACACGAGGTAAACTGTCTTCCCTTAATTCCCGCGCATAATCGCTTACAAGTTCCCCGGAATGCAAAACGTTTCGGCTAAACAGACGCGAGATCGATACGGTGCTCGGCCGCGGCGAACGTCGCCGTGCTCCGCGAGCTTTCACATTCGAAAATTGCGATGTCAAAGTTCGTAGATCGTGGAATGGTCGACCTATCACGGGGGTAGATCGTGTTCTCTGACAGTTGACCTTCGGTGTCTACCTGTAACCGACCTTTCGCCGAAAAGTCGCGGAGACCTTTAGCCATCGGCAGAGCGACGGGGAAACGCTCCGCTGGAAATTGATACGTTCCGGGTTAAGCCGGGGCGAGCCGTCAGCTTTGAAAATATGTATGTTCACCACCTACGTACACGGTACAGACCGCGAACATTCTACTTCTGCTATTTGCAGCTGAATTATACGAGAATAAACATTGACGCTGAAAGGAATCGAAGCCGTGTCTCTCTGCTCTCGCACAATTACGATCCTATTCTCAGCTCTCGCTAGGCACGTCTATTTCCGAGCAAAGAAGAGTAACACGAAACTTCTCTTTCGTATCGATCAGGGTATCAAAATTGTACGGCTCGGATGGCCAGAGAGCTGCGAACGAACTGAGCGGCCATCTTTGATATCTCTCTGCCGTAGAATTTTACGCATTTCCGCGATCTGTATTTAATTCTTTCCCAACCATATCGTCCGATATGCCTCGAAATTTCACATCGACGAGTACGCGTAAAAACCTGCGCTATAAACGATACATATTTAATAATATTTAAAATGAATAAATCTCAAAATCGTCATCGGTTCCGAAGAATCATTTTAAGTGGACATCGTCGTCGATCAAGCATACACTCGAGTGTACGGTATTCGTTTAGGCTCGACGGATCGCGTTACGGAGGGTCGACCGACCAAAATCAAGGTCCTCGAGGCTCGGACGGTATATCTCTCCGCGTCACGGAGAGACAAATCACGAGCTAACAGCGATTCGTCGCTGTTCAGCGTTGCTCGACGCTGTGTTTACTGTTCTCTCCTGAAAATAAGTCGATTAGTGGGGTAAGTCCGCCCGCGACGTAGGACGTCGCGGAGGGTGGGGGGGGCGGGGCGGGTAGGAGGAGGAGGGAAGAAACCGAATCTATCGTCGACGGAGAAAGGAGTGTAGAAACCGGGGAAAGCCAGCTTCTTCGGAAGCCCTCTCGAGCGTGAAACTTTGCTGGTCGGGCGCCAAACGCTCGCCTCCGACACTCTCTTTGGATCCGTAGATCGACTATTCTCGAATGGAGGTCGTGGCTTTTGGGCGAGCGAGACGTGCGACGCGTGGCAATGCGAAATCCGCGGGAAATTCGAGTAACCGTGATTTAATTACGGGTCTCTGTTCCTTTGATTTTTGGTTCCTGGACTCGATCAAGAGAATCTTGGAATTTATAGCGGGACAATTGAAGCGTTGAATGCTGAGCAACTTGGTACATTGTATTTAGATACGATTCTACGTTTATAATAAACGGTGTGGATGGAGTTCGTTACGAAAAGCTGCGAAAATCGTGTGAAATATTGACAAATATTCTCGACCTATAAAATTGTTTCAGCGATACGTTTTAAACAATCTCTGTCAAGAGTCTCTCCGCGAATTCTGTCGACTATGCATTTTCGCGCGTTTCGCAGCTTTCGATTAGCGTAGGCGTAAGCAGCGTCGAAGACACGGCACCGCGAAAATTCCCGTAGAACGTGGAATCGTGCCCCAGTAAACTGCAACAAGCTTTTTCTCGTCGCGTCGACCGGTCCCGGTGCAATAAATTCTAGAACATGGCCTATTCTCGGTAAAAACAAAAAAATGCTAGGAAACTAACGGCGCCAAGAGCAGTTCTCATCAGCCAGAAACGTTCGCAATTTAATTAAGAGCTCGAGTATACCGAATCCCCGGCATGCCCGCGATTATACAAATTAAAATGCCCGTCTATTTACATATAAAACACAGAGACGCCGGAATACCGAAAATTAGACTGCGGCAAGGCGGCGGCGTTCAACGCGCGTGAAACGGGGGGCGAGGTACACCTTCGGGCGGGAACGGTCCGTGAACCAAAAATTACGCTCGTGAAACAGAGACCCAACCCCCCCTAATTTCGGTTGTCAGCGCGTCAGAGAGTTTTCTAGATCAGAAGCCGGGGTTCTGCCCGAACGCGAGAAAAGAGGCGTCGTTTCTCGCCGGCAGCACGACCGACAAATGGACCGACTATCTTTCACCGGGATATCAGAGCCCGGCGTCGGACATGTCCGTGTCCCTTCCATAGCGATCGTGCCCGACGTGTTCGTATATCGGTTTTTCTCGCTTTCGCTATTTTTTTTATTTTCGTTGTCGTCCCGTTTTACTTTTCTTTCCTGTTATGTGTGTGTGGTTTTTTTTTCTCCGGTAGGTTTCGATTCTTTCTTTTTTTTTTTTCTCTCTCTTGTTGATCAAAGGGAGACTGGAAGGAACGTGGATATAAAACAGAAAAACGAAAATATCGATGTATTCACCTGTTGCGTTTTCGCCGCTGGGCCGGATACGGGCGTCGTACCGTCCTGGTCCGAGAATGTCGTCTAACACGTCCTTCTCCTTCTCTCGAAAGTTCTTCTCCCGCGACATACATCTGCAACCAGGTGCGACCGGGATTCGTGCGAGAGGTGTGACGCGTTCTCCGTGGCCGGTGTCTTGCGGCCCGCGCGAGAACGAACGTCGATTCTTCGAGGAGAAACGAAGTCGGAAGCGAGAGACAAAATGTTCCTGTTCTCCTTTCGCAATCTTCTGATCAGAGCCGGTTTGAAACTGTTGGAACTTATGGTTCCACAAAGCGTAATTATTTACACAATTGTAATTTTTTAAGCACTGATACAGTAACTCGTTTTTTGGTTACAGGATCTCGCGGATCTCTTAATTTCTTTATTGTTCTAAACTTTATAAAAATTGAAAGAGTTCTGTGATATTTATTAAAGTTTCTACTTTAATTTGCAACTAGTGATTGAGTTTTTTTTTATGGATAAACCAGATTTTTGCTTTGGAAATATTCGAAGATGAAAATATCGAGAGGTTGCAGAGGTTTAGATACGACCCTTAAAGAGGGATATTTGTTGGCAATTTCTACAGAAGTAGTTTACAGCTTTGACTCGGTGTCTGACCATTGCTACACCTTTCTACTTGCTACGAGTGAAACGTAAGCGCAGTGGAATCTCGATTATTCCACTTGATTCAGAGAACATGAACATGAACGTTCGGATAACAGAATAATTACTTAAATACAATGCTAGAGTAAATCCTGATTAATTTTGGCAGTAAATAGTGTCGTATAAAGATCACTTTAAATTGGTTAACTGTGAACGTTCGAGATTAACCCTTTGCACTCGAGTGGTGCTTCTGAGTCACCCTCAAGATTATCATATAATATTCTAATAAAATAATTACCCTATCAAATCTGTTCATCTTTAAATAACTGTTATATATACTCGCAGATCGTCAAAAATAGTTTCACATTTGGAGTTAAAATATCATCGAGTACAAAGGGTTAATCGTACCTAGACAACAAAGCAAAACAGAGGATTTCGTTCCACGCTTCAGACATCTTTGACCGCGAAGAATCGCCGTTCGTTTCGTCCTTTGGTTACAAAACACCGACGTATTGTTCCACGGAAAACGACCTACTCCGTTAAATCGTTTACAAGCGGCGCTACTTCGCGATAAAAACGAAAATGTATATTACTCGAATAGCAATTTACTGGAAATAAAAGTAGCCGCGGGCGCGCGCGCGCGCGCATCGTCGCGAATGAGAGAAGCGAAGAATAATCGTCGATCCGATTCGCCGGCTTTGAAAGAACGCATTGAAACTCGTAATTGCACTCGACAAAAGAAAACAGCGACGGAACCGTCTTCCAAGAGCTGCCATTTTAACTTTTGCAACGTCTGCGTCTTCCGCGTAATAACCACCGCGTCGTGCATGCATTCGGAACGTTTTCATACTTCGTTGACGGAGATTTCTCGGCGGACAATGGCAGTCTCTAGCCGCTCAACAACGCGAAAACCGTCGGATCACGGTTAATTATCGGCCACCGTAGGAATGAAATGAAGTGGAACTTACCTTAGCGGATGTTGCAGGAAAGTTATTAACAAGAGTAACTTCAATGCTCCAGGCCACATTGCGGTAGCCTGAAATGAACAAATAAATGCGTTTCGTTATTACAAGCTCGGGGGCACGAATTTTCATTCGTTACGCGCTTTGTGCCGCGAAAACTATGCCCCTACCTCTTATCAAACGAGAAACGACGGACATATTTCTACGCCATTATCGCTATACAAGCATATCAACCTTTCTCTTTGACTGCGCTAAAACGCATCGCGACCAGTCCGTTTTTCATTTTAAAAACTGACAATTCAACGAACATACCAAAACTGATGTTACGAGGCAAAATCCCAGTAATTAGTATCGATGCGATCTTACGGAAAATGATCGTTAATTAATTTCTATAAGAAGGATATTCAAAGTCCCAACGAACGATTATTTCGCGAGGCGATCACCGAAAATTTGTCAAACAATTCCGAGCGTTACCAGCGTGGATAATGTTATAAGCGATCCCGCGTTTTGCGGGAAACGGTTCGGGGCGCGATTCGGCAAGGAAAAAGAGGTATACCATGGAAACGAGGTAGTCGAGGCAATTTTCGCAACGGTGTTCGACGGGATCCGGGGAACAACGTTTGCCCGGGCCCCCGGCGCGGTTTTATCGGAGCGTTGATTAAAGCGCGATGGGGGGATCGAATGGAACGGCACGTACGTTACCATTTTTTTTTATGCGCTCGGCGAAACTGAAACCGAATCCGCGCCGGGCTTTATAAATATCTGTGCGACCGGGGGGAGGGGGGAACGCGCCGGCATCGCGATCACGCGAAACAACCTTCGTTAAAACCAGAAATCGAACCGTGTTCCAACCGGTTCGTGTCACGCGTGTTTGAAGCGACGCCAAGAGCGCAGATGCGGCTCGCGGATAATGAACGTCCGCGGAGGAATTTCAATTGTCCAGCCATAAACAACCGGGAAATGCGACTCCACGGTCGCGGCGCGCCGTTTTTCAGCGGCGGCCCGGCGAAATTAGACGGGAACGACCCGTTCCGCGACGTAACAATGACGGCTGTAAACGTTCGCCGCTCCGGAACGAAGCATTTCCGCGTTACCATTTTTTTTCTTCCCCGCCCCCGCGGGGTTGAGGGGACGCCGTTAATGAATTTTTCATTAATCCAGCCGCTTTATTATTGGCCGCAAGCGCGGGACCGTAATGTCCCCGGGAATCGCCGGGAAATTGCTATGTCGCGTGGAAGCTGCAGTTCCGGCAGAAAAACGCGCCGACTAGATTTTTTCGCAAATGACGCTGGCCGCCGGCAATTTCGTACCGCCGGGAACGTCTGAATGATAATGATTGCGTGTACACGCGACCGTTCGTCTCTGCCAGCCGCGGCTCCGCGGGTGAAAACATTTCGCGCTCCGGGAATTTTCTCAAATCGTCTGGCGATAACTCCGAACGTTGGTCCCGCTCCAAACGAAATATAATATGATCCGACGCGTCCATAAAATTTGTCGCGAGCCACGTTCGTCGATGCGGGAACACGAAGAAACAAACCGGTTTTCCACTTTCAGTGTTCCATAATTTACCGAAGTCTCGGCCGTGTCCCCCGAGACGGGACATCCGAGCACAATCGGGAACAATGGAGGGCGCGTCGACTTTAACAATTTGTCCCGGCTGAAAGTTATGCGATTTATGCCGGCGTGGAACGATTCTATAGATTCCGACGAACGGCGACGGGCACGGTCTTTGACGATATTGCGAACGTTTTCGCGCGTGTTTAAATAACGTTCAAAGGGGAGCAATTTTCCCGGAGAAATTCCTCGGCTTAAAAACTTGCCGATTTCGTTGGACAAAGGATACATTAAGGAAGAGAGCGTGCTAACTTTTAGCATTCGCAACGCGAATAAAGTCGGGGAACGTCGTCAAAAGGCTTCGCACACCGTCGGCCGATATCTAATTTATTTCTACTCGCGTCTCTGATTTGCGCGCAAACAATTTCTCCGGCGATTAAATTAATTTTACGCTTCTTGCCGGCTACGGTATTCGTTCTCATAATTCTGTATTCGCGTTAATTAGCACGGCGCCGGGGCATTCCGGCCGTGTTGCACGCATAGTTTCGTCCGCGCCTTTCCTCCCCCGATCGGGCATTAAACAAATATCGGGGAAAGCCTCGGCGAGGGAAAATATTTCGCGACAAGCTTGGCCATCCAACTTCCTAGAACGTTCACGTTAATGAAATGAAAATTGCACGAGCCGACACTTTGTCGCGATCCACCGTCCCGCGCGAGCGTGCTCGCGCTTTGTGGACTCACGCCAAAAATTCATTAAACGTTCCGCTATAAATAATGAGCTCTGGCCACCGAGGGAACAAGGGTCCGTCGGACGCGCGCGCGTGGCCAACGTTATCAATCCGTCCGAGTGATGAACGCAGGATCGACGGAGTTTATTTCTCTCTCTCTCTCTCTCTCTCTCTCTCTCTCCTCTCTCTCTCGATGCTGGCCCGTCCGATTGCTCTGTCAAAACGAAAATCGTTTTCCTGCATTAGCCCCGGCTTCCGGCGAATTTCGAAGGAAAAATCCAATCTCCCAGGATTTTCCTGCCCTCGTGCCGGAAGCCGTGCTCGCGATTTCTACGTAGAACGATTAAGCGGACCCTCCTCGATACGGCGATGCATTTTTTTTTTTGTAATATTATAGACCAGACAGGAACGAACGAGACACTTTCCGCGCCCTTAACACCTAAACCTATCGCGATCAAATAATCGAGTCCTTATTTTAAAATTATTAGAACAACGGAGACACTTTCGTGAAAAATATTTGCACGAATATTGGAACGACTGCTCCGACAAAAAAAAACCGTACGAAATCTAAGTAAATTGGATCTTTTCGCTCTCGTTAAACGTCGATTCAGCGTTAATTCTCGATCGAACAAAATCGAAACAGACAACAATGCGAACATAATTGAATAATATGCGAGTAACGGCCGCTAGTCGACAGGAAAAGCGCAGACGCGTCGGAAACGAGTTTCTTCCACTTCAAACAAAAGTTAATTACAAATTCGATTACGATCCAGTAATAAATAACGAGCTCGGTACGAACTGTGTTTATCCGACGTCGACCAACGGACAGGCCAAGCTGCCATTAGTCCGACGATTTTTTTTTTCCCCCCCGCAATTAATCGAGAATTTCCTTGCCGTTAATAATTTCGCTGCGGTTCGAACAAAGTATTTATCGCGCGGCTGTTTTTCATCGGGATGGGGGGGGGGGGGGGGGGGGGGGGGGGGGGCGGGGCGAGCCTCGATATCGCAGGACAAGGCAATCAATCCGAAGAAAAGTGGACCATTCGCGCGACCCGGGGAACAGTATTACCATAAAATCTGATTCGATTGCCTCGCGCATCGATCGTTCCAGCAGCGGGCCGGTTAACAATCGCGATCGGCGAACGCTTACGGATAGAACCGTTAAATCGGAATCGGCGGCGCTCCGCCGTCTATCCGTTCCGGGCAATCGACGTCGAATACCGTACGAAAAGAAAAAAAAAAGGAAAGTCGCGCGGAGAACCGTAGCTCGGAGAATTTCTAGAATAATTCCCCGCGATGCGACATTATCATCCGATTAATAATTCCACGCGAGCGGTATTATCCGAGGACGGGGGTGCGGGGGGAGAGCGGGGGAACAAATAACCATCGTTCGCCGAGGAGGAAGCGGTGACCCGCGCGGTATTTAAAGCACGGAACTAATTTCTGTCCGCCCCGGCGACAAATGGGGGAGAGGGCGAGAGTTCGTTCAATTTGCATAATACCTGTAAACATTTCGCTCGGCCGGCGACGCCGCCGCCGCCGCGGAAGTTTCCGCGCCGCGGCGGCGAGCATTCTCTCCTCCGCTCGCGCTTATTATTTCTTTTTTTTTTTTTTATTTCGTTGATGTATCTGCCGCGGGAAGGCCGAGAACCGAGGAACAAAAGACCCGTTCGATGTACCCATCCAGAGCTCCAGATGCGGCTGGCAATGCGTTGACCTGTTCTACTTGCCGCGGTGCCGCGCGCGGAGCACAATGCCCGCGTGAAACGAAATTCGCACGTAGCCGCGGGAACCGCCGCGAAAGTCGCGGAACGATCCCCCGTTGTCAACCCGGTTCGGGAGGGGGGGGGGGGGGCAGGGGATTTATTAATCTGGAAACGAAAACTGGAGGAGAGACGCTAATGAGTGCCGCGGATTCGTTTGACTCTGACCCCGTGTGTGCGGAATCGGCAGCGCGACGCCGCTCGATAAACACCGGCGCGGATCCCCCTTTGTTAATTATTCAAATGAGAACCGTTTGACTTAATAATTAATAACGTGACGCGCTGCATCTCGAATCAGGTAAACAGACGAGCGCGCAGGAGACGGCAGATTGCGAGCCGGAAGCTTGTCCTCCTGCACGGGCTTCCGACGTTTGCTTTGCCAATTTCGTGGGGGAACGATTAACCGTTCGCTGAGCGACGGAATTATGCCGCGCTGGTATTTCAACGAGGAACATGCCGGAAGAATTTGTCCTCCGTTTTGCAGGACTTTGACGAAGAGAAGCGATTATTAACGAAGATTTATTTCGCGCGATGTTTTCCATCGTGAAACATTTGCGTTCTAACACGAAGCTAGAGATTATTCTGCGAAGTTTGTGCACGTCCGAAGAATGAATTATTAATGCAGATTAGACGTGAGAGAAACGTATGGTCGTCGCTAGACTTTAGATCTTTCTGAGGAATGTAAATGTAAATCATTCGCAAGGAATAGTAAACGAATGAAACGTTCCCTAAAACATCATAATCGTAACCCTCTTGCATCGCAACACCGTTTTAAGTGCTAACTTGTATATAACACGTATAATAAAGTCAAGTCGTTCGAGAATTCTCGACTGATTTATCGAATGTTTAAACATGTTTACGCCACGAGAACGAGACGTTCGTAATCCGTCGCAACGCAATAACTTCGAATAATCGCATTTACTCGACTAAATAACGCTCGGCCTGGCCCGGGTCCCAACAGATATTTACCTAAAACAATGCTTCTACAAAGCGGAACATTCTTGGCAGATGCTTTTAACGTTCGGCTCCGCGACACGCTCGGGCTCGCAAGCATTTCGCAGCGCGATGTTCGCGCGAATAACATTCTAAAATTAACCGGCGCGAGAATTCCCGAAAAAAGAGGGACCGTTCGCGCGCGATCGATTCTCGAACATGCTCGCGATTAAAGGGGGTTAATTAGACCACGGGGTAATAAACGGAAATCTGCATCGGTGTTGCGTCGTCGGGCTGTACGCGGGACCCGTGCGAGACGAGCCGCTAACAGCGCGACAGGGCCGAAAAGGCGAATGATTGGCTGCGTCCGGACAGTACCGCGAATTAGGTCAGTGTTGGTGTGTACGTGGGTGCCGTGTTTGTGTTCCGATTCCTCGAGAGTGCTCAAGCAAAGGGCGAACAAATTTCTTCGGCAAACAAATCCTCGATGTACAAACGTGTTTTTAAGTAATTGCTTTCGCCCGTCCTCCCGCGCCTACAACCCCCTTGTCCTCACCCTCGTGTCCCCTCCGTACCCCCTCCCCCCTCCTCTCTCCTCCTCATCCTCCTCATCCTCCTCTCGTCGACGTCCCAGCGCCGTCAACCCCCGACCCGGCCGAACGGCGTCTACCATTAATTTTAATCAAGCGAAATACCGTTGAATTTGTACCGAGCCGCTACATGTGCGCGGTCTGTTCCTAATTTCGCCGGGAACAGCAGCCTCTCCCCTCCCCTCCCCCTACCCCCTGCCACCGGAAACTAAATTATCGTTTTATCCCCGTGCGGTAAACAACATTCGAAAGCAGGCGGGTGTATGGGGGGGAGGGGGGAGGAGGGGTGAAAATGGCTGCGGATATACTCCCGGAAAGTTTCGTCAATTCGCTGGCCGTAAATATGTTCCGGTCGTATTCGAGAAAGTGCCGGCCGTTAAAACGCGAACGATTGCGAAGCGCGATCAGTCTTTTTTGCTCGCCGCTAATCTCTGCGCGCGTGCACGGTGCAATAATTAATAACACGGCTTCCTTTTACTTTCGTGCGCGCTGGTTGCACGGGTCCACGCTTCGTCGAGTATATTCGAGACACACACACACACACACACACACACGCACACGCGCGCGCGCGCGATTATCTACAGCGCGCGATAAGAAGACAACGATAAATTTGGTATGTGCAACGCGATAGTAGAGAAACGGAATAGAGACCCCATGTTCGAACCGCGCCGCGCAGATAACGTAAACGAGACCGTAGCTAAAAGGTCACGGTGTCAACCCGTGAACGGTGGGAAACGTTGCTCTTCGTATCTACGTCGGATATTTACCGTGTTATCGTTCGAATACACTGATGCTGCGTGGCACGCACGGTTCACAGACTGGTCACTCGGGAAGCGAAAAAATCGACGGTTGCAACAACTGGGTAACCAAGTTTCGTGCGGAAGCCTAGGGATCCATATCTCTCGTTACACACGATCCCCACCACGAGCCCCATCTCATTTCGTTGCTCTATCTTCTCTATTCGCGGCGGACTCGCCGAGATGCTCTCTGTCCGTCGAGCTATGCGTCGTGCCCGTCACTGGCCTACTGGGAACCGCGTCGTCGGGTTTTCCCCGATTTTTTTCCCCTATCGATTCCGGTATCCGTTCCCTGTTTCCCTGTCGGGCCGTTTCCCTGCGAACAAGCGAGCGAGGCTTCCCTATTCCGAGGCATGATCGATCGCGAAACTCGATTCACACGGCGTGCAAACTCTCCCGCGATGGCCCGGTGGTGTCCAGGACCCCGTTTCCCTCGGGCCGAGATGCGACCGCGGTTACGTTACGTGGGGTGGTGGCCAGATCCGCGAACGTCGAGGCGCGTTGACGTTTCACCGAGAACCGAGGATCTCCGATAGATCGGCGAACGGATCGGCGAACGCGAGAGCGCTGGCATCCCGACGCGGCGTGCGAAATAGAATGGTATCGGTTACCTGGAGAAGCTGATAATCCTAGGCAATGAGGGTTCCGTGATGCAGTGATACTGGCATGGCGCTCTCCGGTACGACACTGGAGCTGAACTCGACTCGTCAAGTGTCCTGCCTCGGAAGGTTCGTCTCCTGGACTGCCACCGTTCAGAAACCTACATACACTCACACCTACTACCTGGTTGCTGGCACGCTATTGATCCTTGCCCAGACATCCGCCACCCACGCAGACGCTCAGCGTTGCCGCGTCGCTTTAGCAACATGACGTCATTCCGCGCCCCGGTCCGCCCACCCCCGCGAACCTTCCACGCTTCGTCCTTTTCTTCCTTGGTTTCGTTAGGTTACCACCAGCCGCCTAGCGCCCCGACACTCCTATCGTGTCCCACCTACCGCCCGATTTACCTTTTGCTTACAAATATCGCGATTTTCACCGTGACCGTATCAATCCCTGCACCTCTACACATACGGACGCGCCACCGCGTACGTGCACCCACCTGCACACCACCCAGCCCGTGCAGCGAAGGGTCTAAGGGTGTACGATATTTCGGGCTCGTGTCGGGTTGCGAATTTCGCTCCAGGTCGCGAGAACGAAAGTTTGGAAAGTTCGGACACTCGAGGCTGCGGTCGCGTCGTCGGGTCGTTTCGGGATACCGGAAGTATCGTAATTGCAAATGTTCGACGATTTTCGATGACGATCTGCAAAACGATTCAAAAGCGAATTGTATATTACTTTATATTACGCGTTCGATTAACATTTTTCTTCCTTGCGAACTTTTAGAACTCAGTACGCTAAAAACTCGGAAATCGTTCAGAACCTAACGATCGAACTCGATTGGAAAATGATTAAAAAGCTTGGTACATACTCGTATGATTGCAACTTTTCAGAATCGGGTACTCGAACTTCACAGATTTTTCGGGGACCTGACCCTTCTTAACGTGTCTCTCCGCCGTGATCTGTATTCGGTGAACAGGTCGCACCCGATATGAAACTGCTCGTATGATGGACCACGCTTCTGGGATCCGTTAATTGCAAACCGGATTCGATTGTTAATGATTTTAAGGGGAAAACGGCTTTACCCGGATGCTCGATCAATAACGAGGGTTTGATCGAGTTTCGCTCGCCGAGTGCTCTAATTCCCGCACGTTGACTCCGGGATCGATTGGAAGGGTTGCTCGATCAAGGGATTCGCTCGGTTCTCGATCTATAAAAGAATCACAATTTTTCTTCATGCAAAACGGAACGGATTTCTCATATTTACTTATTGAGTATAAATGTTAATCGCCGATTAAAAGCATTGATCATTAATTATTACATGCTATTCATGATCATTTTTGCTATTGTCATAGTTCTGATTAATATTTCAGTCATAACCATATACGGAGACTTTATCTGTACAATTTATATACAAAATTTCAAATGTTACGCCAGGATTATTTTGAATTTTATGTTTGATCAAGGGAAGATGCTTAAATTTTCATGTCACGCTGACTGAAATAATTTCATTATCGGTCGAATCAGTAACTGAGTACTTTTAGTTAACTGCAATTTAGTTGATGCAAGAATTTAAACACTTTTTAATCGCATTCGATACTATTCTATATTAATTGCATTCGTAAAGTATTGCCAACCAAGGTTCGAAAATGATTTTATGCATACAAATTACTAACTGGTTGGCTTGTTATACATAAATAACTGAGGCTCGCATATAACATAGTTTGGTATGAGGTTTTATTAGTGTACAATAGAAGATATAATTACTATAATACACTAACGCCCAGTCTACTTGTTCACTTACGCTCGCACAAGCTATTATGTGCATGTTTCCTAATTAATTATTAATGGTAAATTGAATACTTAAGAATGCTAAAGAATTATTAGAAATAATTATTAGGAAATGCATTAGAAACGAGCATTGAATCGTGACCTATAGCCAAACTGCTCCGTCGTACGTTGAGGAGGTTGGTCTCCTCGTTCGAAAAGTTCTTTTGGTTTCGCGACCATCAAATGCCTCGGTTTTAATAAACTCTCCTCTAAAGTCATCTGAAAAAAATGATACAACATTGTATTAACAAAAAATTTAGTTTCAATCATCGATATTTCAATCCGACTAACTTACATTTGATGTAATACGGTCGTGTTTGTAAAGTAAAGTTATTAATTGCATTATTTCTTCGACTCCCTCAGCCTTTTCTTCTCTGATATTAGATTCGAGTTCGGTAATCTGTAAAAGGAAAAATTGTACAATAGTGGAAATTATATTGTAAAACATAATGAATTCTAGTATCAAATATGTATCTCTACATACCACATCAGAATAAAAAGTCTGCCTGGATGTTAACGTATCTTGTTCCAATGCATATTTCAAGATGGGAATTATTTGTAAATACTTCTTCAAATGCATATAAGCCAATACTTTAAGACATCTAATGTTGATGTACTGTTGTCTATTTACGGTAACTATCAACTCTAATGCCAATTCAGGAGCATTTTGTTTTATTGCTAAAGCTGTCAGAAGTGCAGAGCTCCTACTTGATGGTGTCAATTGCTTCTGATGTAATTTTCTCCATGCATTCAGGGCAAATTCGAATGCCTCCGCAGTATTCTAATGAAATGATTAAACACAATTATCATATAGACAAACGCTAATATGATAATAACAACAAAATTCTTACCTCTCTGTAACATCCAGCACAAATCACAATAAGACAGTGCTTTGTGAGCTCACACCACTCATCGTTCTCTACTGCAAACTTAAATACTTCGTTCATTTCTTTGTACATTTCATTTTTGTACAAGAGAGTTATTAAAATATGAAGTGTTGATTTTTGTTTAAAAAAGTGTGTGTCGCTGAGAGTATTGAAAGTATTTAATGCAACTTGTGGTTCATTTAAATAGAAATACATTCTCATGACCACTGGTCCAAAAACATATGATCCAAACTTTAAATCTTTATTGCTCTTAATATACTTATGGATCATTGTATTGATTAACTGCAGATCTCCTTCATTCTTTTGGATTAAATGTAACATTGCTTTTAAGTCTTCCGTAAAGATCACGGCATCTCCAGAATCACATACATCTTTCATTTTTGAACGAAATGTAGTCTCTATTGTCTGAAATTGATTACGATACAGATTTCTTGTACCTTCATATGCGGTTACGCCTAAAGCATTTTCTGTATACAAATTCCGGACAGCGACTAAAAACATAAAAAACGTGTTAAATTTTAAAAGTCAATGTAGATAATGACAATATTTTTTTCTAGACTTCATTCATTTTAGTTTAAATGTTTGTATTACGTAATCTATACCAGATATTCTGCATAATTTATCGATTTAAGAATGCAATACAAAATTGTAGGTTAAAAATATTACATACCACTAAGTAGATTATTTCTTGAGAATACATTGTTCACAATACCCAGATTCAGTCGACAGACCCCTCTAATTGTTAATGCCATACTTCTAATAAGAATTCAATGCTTATTTGATGATAAATTATACTTTTACTGCCGGGAGAATGTGGTCTCGATGCTGCTACTTCTCCACGGTATCTGTAAAAGGAAAATGGTTATGGAACTCAGACGGAAGTCTCTGAATCCGCCATTTCAATTTTGAACACGTGATTTCCGTTTCCTATAATAACTGCACATTTTACATCCATATAGAGGAAGTTTTTACAATTATACATTCTTAATAAATTCCTATTACTTTATAATTTAGCGATAAAATTGATTTGAATTTTTATTTTATATAAAAAATACTATTACATTAACAACATTAACTTTAAAATGAATAGCATTTAATTTGTATTATATTTTTTATTTACACATTATCATACTACAGGAAGTTATAAAAACTAAATTTAAATTAAAATAAAGATACGTTTCTAATTAATTATCTTATTTCTATAGATACAGAATATATCTTTATACACTGACATTTTGTACTAACTATTTCTTATTTTCGTTGTTTTATTTGTTTACTCAGGAAAATTGCTTTTCATTTACTTATAATCTTTATTTAGTCAATTCTAAATTTTTTCTATTATATATATATATATATATATGCATTCAAGAATTTACAGATATTGAATGAAGTTTATTCTCCATCAAGTTACAACAAAAAAATTATATACTGCATAATGTATTGATAATAAAAAATAGACATTTAATGTATATCATACTAATTACTTTGTACTATTTTTTTATAATGCAATTATTTGTCTTTTGTTCTTTCTCTCCTTTTTATATGATATTTATTTGCAAGAACAACATTACGCAAAGTAGAATTTAGAAATCTTTTATTAATAGATTCTTTTGGTTTCATCCATCCACTTGGGCCCATTATTTCAGCTCTTCTTGCTCCAAGCTTGGCCTCTTCCAATATAGCCTCAACTGCAAGTCTATAAATAAAAATATTATTTTATTATCACCTAGAAATTTGAAGTTTGTCAACAAAATTTCATAAACTCACTGATCTTTGTATTCATAAATCTCTTGTCGTATTTGTTATTCATGTACATATAAATGATAAAAGTATGAGCTATTCTAATATTTAAACTTATTACTTACCTGTTTAATGTTTCGTCGTCCATTATAATAAAATGTATATATGTAATTTCGATAGTGATCTCCCTTAGAAAATAGTACCGTTTCGTTTTCTTGGTGTTAAAAGTATTAAGTATTTATGAAACATTCTATTTAACTGTGTTATATTTTTGTTCAAACACTTTATGTGCACGTTCTATACGCTCACTGACATAAACGACAGTCAAATTTGAATTACAATTTTTAGGTTATATTCATATCGCGTAGAAACTCAGAGTTTTATTCTCTCGAATTATCTGGAATTATCTTCGTGAGCAACTGCACCTGCGTTGATATTGGCGTCCTTTGATTCAAACACATTTGAAACAAATCAGTTATGAACAAATATTAATTATAGTTACGTTAAATACATACATATCTCTCGAATAAAATCAAGACGTTTACTATATATAATATACTAACACCTAATCAAATTTAAATCTTCAATTTACCTGCTACAGTATTTCGATAATATATAGAATATATCCAATGGAGGATCAAGAATTAATTGAATTAAGAAAATTGAAAGCAGAATTACTTGCAAGAACAAACGATTTATTGGAAAAATTGGAAAACAAAAATGGTGAAGAGCCTGCTAATGAGTTGTTTAGTATGATGTAATTTCAATATAATACTTCAGTTTCTGACAATGAAAAATGAAATGTAATATTTGTATTAAATTTAATGTAGCACCCCAGACACCATGAAGGAGGTCATATCAGAAGAAAATAAATTACATAAACATGATAAAAATAAATTGTTGAAGGTTACTCGTAAAGTAACAGGTATAAGATTTGAAAACATGGATAGAGAATTATTGGATGATAACATTCTTAAATATACTGCTAAGTTAATAACGGCATCTCTTAAATTTTTTATAGAACTGACAGTAAAGATAGAGGTATAATTGTGAAATAATTATATAATTACGTATACAAATTTTGTCAGTGTATTATACAGATTGTTGTATATGTGAGAAAATTTGTTTTTTAATTCTGATTCTAGGGAGAAAAAAGATTTGAAATAAAAGATATAACATGTCATTTTATAGACATTGATAAATGTTATTTGTTGGAAATTCAATCTTGGATACAAGATTTTACTAGGAGGAAAGCCTTTTCACTTTTAACATCTGGTATTTCACAGTTTTTATAACATATTAATGCAGTAATATATTTAATTGCACATTTGATATCCTCATTTTAGCTGTCTCACGGTACAATATACAAAATAGCGTAAGGAAGAATATATTAAAATTACTGAAACAAAGAAACTATGGTACTTATGAACAATATGAGGAGGGAAATGGAGGCATAATTCTACTCATACATTCTCCTAAAAATATAGAACAAGATCTTTCTATTTCTTCAAAAAATGTTTATTTGAAAATTCAGTGGTCGATAATATTTTTTGAAAAACTATGGCAATGTGAACATATATTTGAAATATATCCTACCCCACAAGGTAGTAGCTTTAACTATCATCCTTTGTTTTATTAGGATTTGTATTTCTATCTAATTATTTTTAGGTATGGAGTTTACAAATCAAAATCAGGATTTGATACAAAGTTTTTGTAAAAAGTGTATTACTAATAATGAGCTTGTAGACTTGTGGCAAGCAATGTGTAATGCAATTGATTCGTATGAAAATAATGAAGAAGATTCACAGCAAGATACTACTGAGAGCTAATAATAGTTTGATAAGCAAATAACAAATAAAGTGAAATTTTGTATGATCAAAATGGAGTGTTAATCAAGCCTTTTTTTTCAAATGCTTATACTCCTAAAATTATATGACTCTACCATTAATTACTATCTTTGATAAACTGTCAAAAAAAATGTTTCACCTAGTAAATTTCTGAATCAAGATCATCTTTAGATGACCTTAACATTTGATTAAAAAACTATAAGTTTTTTAAATCAAATATCTAGTAACATTTTTTGTTTAGATTGTTGAAACTATTTGAAAAATAATAGTTATAGGTTACGTTACAATATATAAAAGTAAAAATATAATTTCCTCATTGTATTTTTTTGCTTGACAACTTGTATAAAGGAATATTTTTAAACTAATTGGTATTTTTACAAAAATATTTCATATTTTCGCTTATATAACCAAATAAGGAAGAGGAACCTACAACTCCCCAGTGGCGCAATCGGTTAGCGCACGGTACTTATAAGACAGTATAACTGTGAGCAATGCCGGGGTTGTGAGTTCGAGCCTCACCTGGGGAATATTTTTTTTACTTTTATCTTATATACATTTCAATCAGTACGCATTCCAAAAATATTGCAAAATATAAAAATATATTTTACGAAAAGTTAAAACGTGTAAATTACAAGCTACTCTACACTTGAAGTGTATACCTTTGAATTATTTCAAATATATTTAGCGTTTTTTTATGGCTACAAACGCTATAGTATCACTGCCTGTATTGAACAAAATGAAGCCAATGTGTCCTTTTTAATAACTTTATTAATGTGTGCATATTATTTACAAGATGTAAGTGAAATACAAATAAAACAGAAACAAAACATTAACCTGCTGACTCTACAGCCTTCGCAGGTTCTTCCTTTGCTTCTTTAGCAGCTTCTATTGCTTTTCGTCGATTTCTCCATGCATGCATAATTGTCCTGGGATGGATTGGATAAAAACCAGCTAATCCAAAAAGTTCAGCAACAGGATTTGAAATGGCAACACCCTGTCCTATCCAATGTTGTATACGTTGAAAATTAAGGGCAATTAATACTTCATTAAATTTGTTTTCCATAGGATCATAACTGCCAAGTTGTTCTATTGGTGGTTTATGCTGATCCTGTTTTGTCTAAAAGAATGCCATTCATTATATTACTTAATTATAAACAAATTCTTTCGTTTACTCATGTATTTATGGTGTATTTATTAGATTTTACAATAATTATATATTCTGTATATATTTTGGTGTGTACGTGTATAACAAAAGGATATGCTATCAATGTAGAATATATCAATAGTATCAACTTACATGCATTACGACAATATGATAGAATGGTCTATTTGCGCATCCTAAACGAACTAAACGTATAGCTTTAGCAAAAGGAGCGGATATACCCGTTCCCGAGGCATGATGAAGTCCTATTCGCGGCATTGTACAATTAATTAAAAACCTTTCACCGGTAAATTCAGGTTATAATATCGTCGAGAAATAGGTGTCGATATGACTACTTGTTTGTAGTACTTTCTATCGTTAAATGACAGAGCAGTAGAGTATTCTACATGTTCAAAATAAATCGTATCAGCTGTTATTTATATATTGTTATGAACCAATTCGATCGTTGCGTTCTGGTGTACCTTTTGCACTACAAAAATATTTTTTTCGGCAAATTCTGCAGATACAAAACTGTGGTCACAAAATGTGCGTCACACAGAGTGGAAACTCGTCGAAAATTTTCGAAGTTTGGTGTCATCTATCGACAGTTACAATAAACATCGTTATCATTAACGTAGCTATAAAATTAATTCCAAATGATTTCAGAATTCTTGAAAATATCAGACTCCAAGTATACAATCACCTGATTATGTTAAACATTATTTCCAATCCGTTTCAAAGTCGAACCAGAAGAAAACGAGTTAACTTAGACAATACTGTTCATTAGGCAACATCGTGGTAATAAAACGTACGATTAACAGCATTTTAGAAATCTCGATAACGTTTCTTTCTAACAATTTCATTTCTGATTCAAACAATTCAAATCGACCGCCATGCTCGATTCAAGAATCAGTGCTCAGACCTGCGCACGCGCAGTTTCAAAAACCCTTCGAATAATCAGACTGAAGATCGTATTACAACATATTTCCAATTCGTTCCAATTACGAAATATTGGTTATTCAGCAATATTCCGCGCATCGAAATTGTTATTGAACCACAAATATTTCTCCATCGGTTCAAACGACTCAAATCAACCGCCACGCTTGCGCGGATAGTCGGCGCGTAGAAACACGCAAGCGCAGTTCGCTATTCTCTGTACTTTGGACGTCGGCTCGCGAGCGGTGGCCGTGGTCAGCACAGTTTGACGCGCAGTGGCGTGCTGTGTGTTTCGATTGTGTGCGATGTGTCCTGTCCCTTGTCCGGGCTAACGTTTCCCCGTTCCAGTCAAGTCCGCAACAGTATCCAATCGAGCTCTATGAGCAAAACCGCCCGTGATATTGCGACTCGACAACGTAGTTCCCTTGCAACGCCAGTGTATGCGAGCTTTGTAGTTCAAGTTCTTCGTAAAACACGTGAAAAGCGCGGAAACCAGAGAGACCCGCGAGACTGTTTTCTCGTCGCGCTAACACGGCGCGGCTTTACTGTCAGCTCCTCCGTGGGATGCAGAAAATCCAGCGTTCGTTCTCGCTGGTCGTCTAGTTTCCAGGTTGCACGCCTGGCAAGGTAACTAACCTCGTTCCGTGCTGGAAACCCGGGCAGCTTTTGCGGACTGATATTCATCGTGGCGGGAACCATGGGCGACGCACCGAAAGTGGAGTTCGCTCTTGGCAGCGAGGTGTCACTGGGGCACTTCTTCAAAAGCAGCTTCGCAAGAGCCTTCGTGACCAGCACCCGTGACTCGAAGTCTCTGGATTACGAGCTCCTCGACAACACGATCGCCGAGGAGCCGGAGCTGAACGGGAACAACGACAATAACTTCTACTCGCTGGTGAATTTCGGCAATGGTACAGTCGCACCTGGCAGCCACGCTTCCGACAAGGGCAACGCAAACTTGTGGCAACAGATCGAGGTAAATAGAATCGACGTGCACCTTGCTACGCGTCGTTGGCATTATCCTCAAACGTTCGAAGTAGTTCGCTGGCCCCGAATTTGCAAAATTCATATAACCGTATTCGTCTAAACCAATCAAGCCCGGTTTATTTGCGACGCCGTCAATTTATATTTAATAACGGTCATCCGACGTTCCGTTACACCGAAAAAAACACCCATCGATTCAAGACTTTCTTATCGATGACAGCGTCATTATTGTTCCCATAACTAGCCATTCGGTTCCCGTTCGAAACGGTATCCATTTTCTTTGTTTTGTCTATCCGACGCGAGCCCGGCAACGAAATAACCTAAACGCGAGAATAAATATCCGCGAGACAGAAAGAAAACTGCGGTTTCGCATGAAAGAAACGTTCCAGCGAAATCCCGATCGCATACGTGATAGCTAACGTGATTCCGTTTACTTTCCCAGGCGGTCAAATCACCCGCGGACATCAACGAGCTGGAGAAGCTGCGCAAGGTGAGTTACTATTACCTGCAACGTCCTAGCGTCCCCGGCTTCGTGCCGGGTATACCGTGAACGTATTATCCAAAATTTCTTTAAATCGGTGAAACGATTAACGGGGAATTTAATAATCCTTTGTCGGGCCACCGCGCATGCTCCGTTAATACGCCGGGATTAAGAGGAATTATTTGACCATGGTCCTCGTACCCGAACGAGACCCTGAGAGCCTTTTCTCTTACGCCGTCGGTCCCCAAGCCCCGCCGAACCGTTCCGCAAAACCGTTCGAAATTGGCCTGCTCATTGTTTATGGCTGACCTGGGATTCGACACTCGGAAACACCGGTCGTTCCGGGTGTTGTTCACAATACTGAAAATAACTTGTCCGCGCACCAGGCCGAAATGTTTCGCGGCGCGGCCAACAAGTCGGGTCAGCACAGTTATTTTGACACCTCTCTGTTCGCCGCCGTTGTCCGAATTTTCCAAGAAACACCCGAACGTCCGGTTATTATCGTCTTTATAGCGATTGCGCAACGCGCGGAATTTTACGCAGCCCGGTTATTAAACCGACAGTAAAAGTTTCGGTCGGTTTCATTGTCCGCGGACTGGGTTTCTCTGGGAGGTTCTTGTTAAAATTTTTCGTTTTCGTACTGAACGCACGATGGAAATCGTTTCCGAGCTATTCGTTCGCCAAATCGATTGTCTTTGCAAAACAAAGAACTCGGGACACCATAAAACAGTATAAATTGCTTTTCGAAATTCCATTTAAGGTATAAAGTCGAGCGAATATTATTAACCTTCTCGGGGATGAACTTTTATGGTTGGCAAAAATCTATTTGATTGTTCCCTATTTATTTATTATCCATTTCATTCTATTCGATGAGGGTTTTTCCGCATTGCTGGAGGATTCTGTAGTAAATAATTTTTCAACCAAATCTCATTTTCTTTACACTTATAATTATAATTTTAAGAAAACTGAACGTGCCAGTATTCTTGAAGAGGTTAGAAATATATTTATAATTCTTAAACACAAGTTTGATATATATGACAACAAATTATGTATTATACCGTCGTCTTAAAAATAAAAATTCAAACGAACCGCACCGACGCTAAATTAACGAGCGAATCGATTTCGTCCGCGAGCGAAATAACATTCCACCGAGAAATTACATCGCGGAGCGGCTGCACCGTATTCAATAGCCGCGATTGGGATCGTAGGAGAGCCGGCGTCGATGTAGAAACGGATCTGTTTATTGTTGTGTCTATTACCGCGTCTCCTAGCGATGCGTTTTCGCGTTTTCGTCGGACAGATGAAAGGATTTTGCAAGACCGCCTACAAAAGTTCATAGGGGTAGAGACCGATCCTCGCGGCCGGATGTTGTTCTTCCTTTCACTTCGTACAATGTCAAGCCGGGTTTATCTGATCCCGAGCGTTGTCGTTGTTTGTCAGTCGGCACAAAGAAAATGATAAGTGCGATTGGTTTCCCGACCTTGGGGGGCATTCGCTCGAAACCGTGCAATTCCAATCGTCTACGAGAGATCTAGCCGTGGAAACATTCATACCTTATTGTCGATGCCGCGTGGATATTTAAATATTGCTATCATAAATTGTTTCCAAGAATTGGTTATTCATAATAGACGCGATTTTCGTTTGTCAGTCAGGGTCGCCCTGTTCCCGCGTCGATACACAATGCACGGAAAGTCCGCATGGTCGTCGGTTTTCCGTGGCAACCGTAATTTCATTTCACTTTGTTTCCTTCTCGTGGCTCTGCCTCGGCGAACTGTTACAAACGAAATCGGCGATGTCCGTCGCAGAAACCTTGTACCTGAATTTCTACCTGCAGCGATTAGCAGTCGTCGCACCTTGGGAGATGCATTGAAGGGAATTACGGGATATGGAAATCCTCGTAGCGGGAACTGATGGCTCGGGTACCTGACCCACGAGCTGTAAGCTCCTCCAATGAAAATCGCAAACGCCTACCCCGATTTGCTTGCTAGCCGTCTCCCATTAAGCATTTTTAGATTGCAGTACGATCGCACCGCAGGCATTCATTCGGTAGAAATAATATCAAGGATAATAGTTGAAAATACACGAGACAGGTGCACTATGACACACTTTCGAAAGATTGCTTCTTCCACGATGCTTACATTGTATTAACACGTCGCATACGCTCCTGCTTTTAGCAATTTAGTAGATCGAAATTTATTTCAAAGTTATTACTTACTATTGAGACAAAAGTGTTAGCTTGTCCTACGCTCAGAATCTTTTTAATACTAGATACCCTTCGATAAAATAGACAAAACAAATATTGTTTGATGTTGATGCTATGAAAATATAATAATGTTAACAGCTTTCATTAGCCTGTAACAATGTAGATGTTTACGACCCAATTAGCGGTCGGTGAAGTGTTAAAATGAATCATCATCATTCGTCGGCTGAAACAATCGTTAGTTCGCATGATAAAATAGCTAGAAACAAATCCCGTGCGCAACGATAAACATCGAAAAATCCGCGGTTTAATAATAGCCTGAATTCTGGGAACCTTTCAAATCAGCTGCGTGCAATGGCCCGCGAGAGCCCGGTGATTTGAACGCGTGGCGCGCATCGCGCTCGGTTCGCGCCTCGTTCCCAAGGTAGGCGTTTCCGCAAAATTTTCGAGTCGATGCGGGCTGGCCGCAGGTGCGCGCGAAACGCAAGGCCGGTTTTCCGTTTCGCGGGCACCGGTGTGCCCCGCCGCCGATCGCGGTGGGTTTTATTGAGCGGAAGTTCGCTCGAGCCCCTTCCGTAATTATCAGTCGAGATACCACTCCGCCGGTCGCTCCGCCAGCTTTGTGCGTTTTGTCAGTGGTCACGCACGCACACGCGCCCGCCGTCCGAACAATCGAACAAACGCGGACAGCGGAGGCGAGTCGCGTGTTGTGCGCGCACCGCCGGTGAGCTGTGACCCCTGGCGCGTCTCTCTGTATGCATGTGTGGCTCGCGTTGTTTCCTTTTCCGCGGCGTGTCCCACACCATCCCGGCTCTTTTTCGACTCCCGTCGTCGACCGACAGGATGTCGGCGCGCGTATATGTGTATGCACCGACCAAAATTACTTCGCTCGCTTCCTCCTCCCGTGTAAAACCCCTCCCCCCTTTTGAAAGCGTCGCACAATGACGGTGCTCTCGGAAACTTTCGGAAAGATATACCGCTGTTCGTGATTTCACCGTCGTATTTTCATTCGGCGGCGATCTTATCAGTGCTCGGACAACCGGTCCATTGCGACGCGAGATGCAAATATTATTCGAATTATTTCTTTCACTTGTAAACCTAACATGCGATTGATTTTTGTTATAAATTTGAAATGGATTAGAAAAGAGACCTGTTTAATTTGGTATTGCGGGTTTGAAGGGTTCTCATCCTTTGTGGGTTTCGTCGGTGAACAGGTAGCCGCTCTTTTCAATAGACACCGACATAATTGAGATACCTGCTTGCTCGCAAACCGATCGGCAATTTTCGACACCATCCCCCAAGCAAAACGGCACAGTTTCGTAGCGACAATAAAGTATCTCATTTCGCAGAAACTATGTACAAATACTATGCGAACGGTACACAGTGTGCATACATTTCGCTCCCACAATATGATCGCAGCTTTTAATTGGCCACGTAAACTTAATTAGATCCACACGAAATTAGCATTTCACGCGAAGGAGTTCGAACAAAACATTGTTTGCTTTCCTAACTGTCTTACACAAGGCAGATGATTCTCATCAATTTCTTTGCATACTTTCCAACGCGTTGTTCAAACTTCCCCTTTAAACAATACGAGCCGAGAAGAACGCTTTTGTTTTCGTCGGCAATTTCTCCGTAGGCTGAAAATCATTGGCGATTGTCAACGAACAATTTTCGAGACAATAAAAGTCGACGTTTGTTCAAATCCCGAGGAAAAAAGCGATCGCGATACGAGAACCGCCGCGCGATTTAAATTTCAAATCTCGATGGCCCGTGCGCGAGTTTATCAAGGAATCTGTTACACCACGGCGGCTCGTTCACCTGCAAAATGGCGGACCGGTCGGCTCGCGGACTCTTCTTTGCCATCTGGTTGTCGGCCTGGCGTTCCCGTGTTTCGACGGTTTTTTTTCGACGGCGGTTTCGCGTGAAATCGAGCGCCAATTAAAACGCCGACGCCGCCGCCGCACTTGTTAACTGCGAGATACGTGAATGCATTCCTGTCTGACGATTTTGTCGTACGCACTTCACACTTTCTGCCTCCGTTCGAGGCATTCGAAATGTTCGCGGAGAAAATATGGATGGAACGAGAGTAAACGTTCTTGTTACGAAATTCCGAAAGCGGAATGAAATTTTTCGTTTCCGCGTTCGTTGTCGTTCCACGAAAAATCGCTCGCGGTACCCCTTCCAATTCCACCGGGCGGCGGTTCCAGGCGGTTAATCCTTTATTTACTCGGAACCTGTTAACAGGCTTTTAATGCAGCGTATCCTTTTTAACAAACAGATAACACTAGCTTGTTTAGAATAATTTTTACAATTTTATTTACGTATCTAATTCACGCAAAAATCAGCCGCGACGATAGCAAGGTGAATTATTCTTGAGCCATTAAATTAACATTTTTAATAACAATTAAATTATCATGCGTAACAATTTCAGAAAATAAATGGAATTGAATGCGCGTGGCTTATAATTAAAATATTACAGCATTCGTGTCACTATACATCGCAATGAAAATAGATGCTACAACCGGCGCGTTAATAAATTCAGAATAACGTATCGGCGACGTTAGTTTGCTCTCGACTATTTTCATTGTTTTAAACAACGCGTACCCATTTTTTCCATGAATGCATAAAATCCTCGTTACCAAGCGGAGAAGTGGCAGGCTCCGTTCGCCCGTAACGAAAGCTCCATTCTACTCTGTTACCGGTACGCGTTCGTTTCGAGAAGCTACAGCATCCGGCGAATCCGCTTCGTTCCCGGCAACCCGATAATTCCGTCGGCGTCTAGCGACGATCAACGACGTCTCCGGGGTGGTATCCGTACGGGCCTGGATTTCCTGTGCCGCGCCGAGCGTTATCGTCCGTGAAAACGGACGGGGAGCGGTCGCGTTGTTTTCGTGGAGTTTCACCTAGATGCACGAGAGAGCCTCGAGGTCGACCCGCCAGGACTACGAAGACGCGAGCTCGCGCGAGCGCGCGCGCGCGCATGGATTACGGGAATTTTCTCAGCCGTGGATCCCGTGCGGATCATGGATCGTGGCAAGCGAAAGCGTGGCTGCCGCGTTACCACCGACGAGAAAGGAGAGCCAGGGGGGTGGCGCGGCCGGGCGGGGGGGGGGGGGGGAATCCTCTATAATCGCGCGTACACGCACGTAACCACGCGCGTTTTGCGATGGAGCAACCGTGGCCAGGCCACCGGCCGCATACGTTCTGTCCCGCACCATATAATTTGTCGCGACTCGTCCTCCAGGATGATCATTATTCCAGAGCCGTGGACAACTAGGTAACCTTTTTTTTCACTACCGCCTCTATCCGCGCTACTCGTTAATGAACAAACCGTCAATCAAACTCTTCCGGTTACGCCGGGTTAGTACCCTGGCGACTCTGCCGTGTTCTCGGCGAGATTTAGCGGGCTCGTAAACGTCGTTACACACCTTGCGCCCGAAGCATTAAATCCTTCCGCTATAATAACGCGTCAGTCTTGTCGCGCTGGCTTCGTGCGAGATCTAATAAATAATTAAGTTCGATTGATTGAATTAAATTGAATTCTTCTGTTATCGAAGACTAGAATCAAGACAATAGAAGAAATAAAAATTGTCTCGTCCTCTGGAGCGCTCTAAGATTGATATACATTTAGTGCAGTTTCCATGGAACTGCAATTAAATTTAGCTCGGCCTCGATTAGGTCATTCGCAGCTTTGTCAAAATTACAGGCGATCTAATTAGCTTGGAAATTGATCAGTTATCAAGATCGAAGACATAATCGGGTCGACGGCTCAGTTTCATAGGCCGGGACCCTGCTGTTTCTAATTTTTTGCTAGCGGATCCTTGACTTGGCGCAGATCGAGCTGATAATTCTTCGGTCGCATAATCCAAGGGATTACCCGTTTTAAAGGCTTGCAATCGCATCGTCGATCTTACGTGGGTCTAATCGGAGCGATTACTGTCCGGTCTCGTAATTCAAGGGATTTATCGTACCTATCTTTAGTTACTGTAGTTTCGCGTCGACTTTTGTAAAGAATGCACGCTGTATTCCAAGTGACAGCGCGCGACGGTTTTAGCTCGGCTTTCGTTGTTCGTTCTTTCGTCCGAAGTTGACGGCGAAGACACGGTTCACTTGGATCGTTCGCCGGTTGCGATATAATGCCGTATAATGCTGAAAGGCAACGATACTAGTGACCCTAACGGGATCAGAAAAGAGAATCGAGCCTGGCGCTCGACAAAGCCTATCGTGACAACAGAAAAGAGACAATCGCCCTCTGTTATGCAAAGCGGCGTCGTTTATAGTCTCTTTTGGAAACCGCTCTCGAGATTTGTCGGTCTCTAGAAATCGTGCATACCGTCTAGAACAAGATTATTTCGCTGGAAATAGTGTCGTTGCAAATTGGGGACATTGTAATATCAAGAACTTTGTAATATTAATTTAATTAATATTCAATCAAAATAGAAGAATATCCAATGAAATCATAACGCAATTGAAGTAACTATGAGCAGAATTTACAGACTATAATTTCTTTTCGATACTGTTTATTTTTTTAGTAATTCATTATAATTGTAACGATATATTAGGATATGTATGAGCAATAATTTCTTCCTCGAGCAGTAAAAAGAAATTTATTCAGAAATTCGAGTTCACCGTAGAAAATATTTGCGGAGGAGACTCGTCGTTCCGTGTTATTGGGTTAATCGCCAAAATACCGGACTAAAATAAATGACTAGGGGGGGAAAAAATGCCGTGTCATTCCCAGAAGGAGCGCGCACCGGGTACAAAGTGGGCCTTTATCTCTCGTTGCACCGGTGCGCGGCTGCAAACATAAAACGCGATTAGATATTAAACACGTGTCGGGATCAAGGCGCGGGGTTAACTTGGCGCAACTTGGCGGAACTTCGTAGGTCGTTTTCCCACGCTTCCCGTCGAATCACCTCCGCCCGTCCGTCCTCCGTGTTCGCCTCTGAACAAGAGCTGGAAAAACGGGAGGAGGAACGAATCGAGGGGAAAAAAAATCGTCTGGAATTTCGCGCCGCCCGCGATTCTAATTCCTCTCCGCCGGTTGTGTGTGGCACCTTTCGCCATCGCGCATTATATGATACACCGGCATGAAACACTGCCCACTTGCCTTTCACAATTTCTATAGGGTGGCCGGCACTAAAACAAACGAACAATCAAGCCTTTTGCCCGGCGAGCTGCTGCCCGCGGCGGCGACCGAAGAATCGGGCGCCTCCGGGATCCTCTTCTTCTATCTCTCGGTTACGATCCAAATTTAATCCGAATTGCGCAATCCGCCGCGGGAGGAGAGCGCCTCTCGCCACTACCGGGAATCCTTGGGAACGATCTGAAACGGCACGGAGCACGTTTCGTCGCCCCGACGCCGGCCAGGATGATGCCGGTCACGTTGATAGATCCGACACCGCGTCTTCGACGACGCCTCGGCTGACCCTTTCGCGATCGAACGCCGCGAATGTAGTCCGATTCACCTTGATCGATCCTTTCGCCTTGCTTGCTCCTCGGGATCGATTCAGCCGTTTCTAGAAATTATTTCACAGCCACAGATCTTACAGTAATCGCGATTCCGTTTACTTCTTGATAATGCTGTATTAATTTTGATATTTATTAGAAATTCGTTCGGTGCCATTTTATGGGCATTTTTAGTCGAAATATTTTTTTATTATTTCAAAACTCTCAATATAAGTTGCATCAATTGATTCTTGCTCTTTGTTAGCCACCGTGAACTGAATTGTCAATTTTACAGAAATTGATTTGGTGCCATTTTAGGGTAATTTTAAGTCTCAGTGTTCTTCTATGACATTTAATTTACCGATCCCCAGACTCGATCGTTTCTCTTTGCTGGTTTATTTTAACAAATTTTCCAGTTTATTAGCAATTCATTTGGTGCCATTTCATGGCCCTTCTTTCAACATTTTCTTTTATCACAAGGTTCTGAATTCTAAGCGTCGTCAGATCCCCTTTCCTTATTAGTTACTATGAATTAAATAATCGATTCTCCAGAAATCTATTTAGCCCCATTTTAGAACAATTAATTTTATATTTCAATGTTTCCCTGCGATTCTTTCCGCAACTGAGAAATGAAATCCTCGACGGAATTACCACCGGTGACGTCAAGTTCAAGTTTCCCCTGCGTCCTCACTTTCGTCGGCATCAAAAATTACCATAATCCACGGTGGTAATAGCGCCTCTGTCTAAACATATCGTAACTTAAACATTCAATTACTTTCACGTGCAGGCCTGAGAGTTCGCGTTCGCGACACCGTTAGAGAAGATTATAACGGTGATCCGTGGATTTATGCACGCAACAGAAGCCGCAATGATGGACCGCGATCGTCGCATTATTAAAATGTTATGTTATTATCCAGAAGATCGGATGAATTACGACGATTGCAATTTGCTCGCGTGGATTGACAATTTCCTTCGCAACGGCGACAGTTGTTCCATTAAAAACTACTTCCACATGGATTTTTTATCAAATTAATCCTCTCATTCCTTTGTTGAATATTTACGCGTAGCTGCACGCTTTCTCTCACTTGTTATAATTTGATATAATCAACTTCTAAATCTAAGAAATAAATCTAAGAAATTACAGTAACTTTTTAGCTGCCCTTAAAATCGGTTTCATTCTAAATTTAATTTCGCATCATCGGTTTTCTTAATAAATCGATTTGTGTACGATTCGATCGAGCTGATGGCAGTTAAAATGTATCCAAATAACAGATGATTCGAATACTGCAGTAGCGGATAATCGAGGTTCTAATATCGTGTAGTATCGGTTGCGAATATTGGAGCGTTATCGAATCGGGGCCCGTCGACTCTTGCACCAGGATCCGACGACGCAATGATATTCCCGGTCGTCGATGGCGTACTTTACAATCTGATATTCAATATTAAGATCATTGGACCGTGGTGGTTCTCGGCGTGTGATATTACATACAGTCGTACCCCGATCTATCTGCGTGACTTCAAATGGCAGTTAAGCTTCGCCAGCGATCTCATCCTCGTGAGATCAGGAAATGAGGAGGGAAGCTTCTGAGGCCGTGTGCTTTAACAGTTATTCGGCCCGCAGAAAATGGATACGCCGGCCTGCCACCTTCGTAATGAATCTAGATCGCCGTGGAAAGATCGAATGTACCATCTTTGCGCTCGAATTCCGATACGAGACGTCCTCGGCGCCCGTTCCGTCGCGGAACGGCTTCGAAATCACCTTCGAAGTCAAACGCGAAGTATAACTTCACGGTATAGTGTAACTTCGAAGTATAACTTCACGGTATAGTGTAACTTCGAAGTATAACTTCGCGTTAGGTCCTCGGGTTTGTATTCGTGAGGATCGACGATCGATGGATCTATAATCAGATTTGAATTTAGATTGCTGTTTAATTAAGCTTTGTGAACGGTGCTTAATGCGTTTTTCGAACGGCGTTGCAGATATGCGACGTTCACGATTTCGCAATTTACCTGAAAATGATCAAATTAATTTATTCTTATTAATGCTGGTTTACTATTATTATTAATAATACTACATTATTATTAATACTATATTATTATCAATAACACTAGATTGTTACTAGTAACACTACATCATATTTTTATTTTAAAATAAATAGCTAGAAGTTATACTGAGCTGAAAGATAAGGCCGACGATAAAATAGTGTCAACGAACCGAGATGATGTAACGATCGAAATAAAATTTGCGCGGACACGTAACGCACGATTAACTTAACAGTGTCCAGCGAAAAGGGGTCATCGGCACGGCGATCTGATTACCCGTTGTCTCTCGCGCGACCTTACGTTTGCGATTAGCGGCGAGCATCCGGTAACAATCCGTACGACTGATAAACTTGGCGCATCGGTTTTAATACGTCGACCGCTCGTTAATTGACCAAGTGTAATATCCACGATTTCGTTTCGTGATCCGCCGTCGCTCCCACGTGACCGAGTAGAAAAATCCGTCGTGCCCTGCGAAGCCGGGCGCCGTTTAAATGTCAAGCGGGGTTATCGGTCAGCCGGGAACAATGTTGCGTAAAAATTGAAAGAATATTAGAAACGAGAGATCGGCCGAGGGAACAGTGCGGCGCACAATGATCCTGAGAGCGATTTCTCTTCGGAATCTATCGGAATATTTCATCGGCGGAATCGCCTGAATCGAATAATAGCTTGAAATTCAGCGGATGCGCTCGGGATGAACGAATAAATCAGCGTCTGCGCTTTTGAGACGCTGGTTTGTTAATACGATCATTCGTTGAACGTTATTTAATTCGCTGAATTATATTACCGGAAAGAAACTGCTTCAGCATTAAATTCGCACGATTCTGAACACAATAATTTTTCAAAGTCATAGCCTTTTTTTCAAAGAAAAGAGACATACGATTTTTTAAACGATCTAATGAACGAACAATGATTTCTAACGAACGATCTACGTAAATCTTATTTAAATAAAACAATCGTTCCATATCGTTTTATATCTCATTCGAATGCTCGAAGGATTCGATTTGAAAAGTCGATTTTAAAAAATCCAGATCGCCGTCCGATAGAAAGGGGCCACGGGAAGCTGGAACGTATCGAACGTTTCTTTTTGTTCTCGCGGCTGCTCTACCGAATCCCGCCGCTAACGAATTTACAAACTCACAAAGAAGATAGAAAAGAGTCGGTGGAATCTAATTTCGTCCCTAGTTCGGCCTTGAGCGTTTTCAACATCCCTAACATTCCTCTTCTTCGTCGAAAGTCGCGCGCGCGCGATCCGCGCTCGCCTCAATTATGCTCCTCCTCATCCGACCTCTCATTTCTCGCTTCGCCGTCCGGCGTCTTCAATTAGAACGTCGATGCACAGATCACTTTAGTTCAATCTTAATCAACTTTGCTCCGCAAACATTTGCCCAGAAGTTGCTCGCGATTCTATCGAAAGGATTCGTTGACCCCTTTGCGTTGAGTAGCTATTTTACATGCGTCTGCCTTTTCATTGTTCCAATTGCAATCTTTGCC